>NC_041393.1:295954414-295961520 GCF_002162155.2 Triticum dicoccoides
GGGGGGGGTATGAACCATATAGAAGTTTGAATAAACCAATAAAAATAAATAATGAGTTCATAACAGTACCTTAAAGTGGTGATTTATTTTCTTATACTAATGGAGCTCATGAGATTTTCTGTTGAAGTTTTGTGTTGTGAAGTTTTCAAGTTTTGGGTAAGGATTTGATGCACTATGGAATAAGGAGTGGCAAGAGCCTAAGCTTGGGGATGCCCAAGGCACCCCAAGGTAAAATTCAAGGACAACCAAAAGCCTAAGCTTCCGGGGCATCCCCTCTTTCACTACAAAAAAATACACTTCCGTGATGATACGTGTTTGTAACAGTAGGTCGCGTTTTTTGTCATGCTTGTACATCCATGACGATTTTATGAAAGAATCAAGATAGTCATACCTGTGTTGTCGTAGAAGTGTTCCATGACATTACCAAAATTATCATCATGGAAGTGTCCACTTCCATGACGATAAATCGCGCATCACAGAAGTGCTTTCGTCAAGGGTGACCGACACGTGGCATCCACCGTAACGGAACACCATTAAGCTATCGGGTCGGGTTTTGGATCCGATAACCCGTTAACAGCCCCAACAAATGGGGATTTTCCACGTGTAAAATCATCATTGGTTGGAAGAAACACGTGTCGGCTCATCGTTGTGACAGATGTCATCCACTCATTGGACAAAAGGCGCCTATGATACGTCGACATGTGGCACGACCCAATAGAGGCCCATTCCTATGAAAAGGAGGCCCGTTTGACTTGGTCAAAAGGTGGCGGGCCGCCCCATGGAAAGCTTGTTAACGGCCTATTCGCATATAGCCCATTTACAACCCACAAACCCAAGGCCCATTACACCCTATCCAAATTAGGCCCAGTAGCGTCATCTGGGCCATCCAACATGATTCCAGCCCATTTTCACTTCTGGCCCATGTATGGCCCATGACGTCTTTCGGCCCATATGAGGCCGTTTGTAACTCTTGGCCCATTAACGGCCCGTGGTGAAACTGGCCCGTAGTGAACAGTGTATCACTTTATCCCATTAACGGCCCGTGGTGAAACTGGTCCGTAATGAACAGTGTATCACTTTATACCCATTAACGGCCCGTTATTCCGTTGGGCCGTTTCCAGCCCATGTTATCTTTTGGCCTTCTCAGAGCCCATTTACTCTTGGGATCATTTCCAGCATTCATTTACTTACGGCCCATTACTGTCATTTTCTGCTTGTGGGCTAAATTCAGCTCGAGGTTACAGTCGGCCCGTTTTGTGGCCCGTTAATATGTTGGGCCATTTTCATAGCGTCATCAAATACGGTCGATTAACGACAAACCGTTATGGTCGGCCCATGAACAGACGATTCCAACTCTAGCCCGTTTACGGCCATAATGCGGTCTGTTATTGGCCCATGTTTGGCCAACCGATCATACGGCCCGTACAAGGCCCATTGATGATTGGACCCGTAGAAGGCCCATTGTGTCTACGACACGTAGAAGGCCCATTGTTTCTACGGCCCATAGGAGGGAAATGGTAACTACAGTAAATATGTAGCCCATGGTTATTGTTTCCTAGTTTTAAAAAATAGGTTATTGCAGCCACTAGGAAACCGTGAAAAAAGAACTGCACTGACTACAAGCAACGAAATAAACAATACAATAAGGAAATAAATAAGCAAGCAACTTACGCTAGGCTATCACGGCTATTACACACATTACATCAACTGGGCATCAAAGTTCGCCAACAGTGCAAATATAGGGAACACAACAACATATAAACGCCGCAGCAAAACAAGTCCAGAACTGAAACCACTTCAAAAGAGCTCAAGAAACAATATCCTGGGTACCCATAATGCTGGCAAGATGCTTAGCAAGATTATTAACTTTCTCTTGTTTGGCGCTTAAGTCCTCCAGCACTTGCTGTTGCACCAGAAAGTATGCATCTGAATTCTGCAGGGACTTCCTCAGTCCTTCGTCTTCCTGTCGCATAACATCTGATCGATGTCTTTCAACTTGAAGTTGAGACTCAAGAAGCCGAACTGATTCAGGCAACGAGTTCGAAGAGCTGGTGCCAGCAGTAGTAGCCAGTAACTCAAACACTACATCAAGCTAGGACCTTGGGGTTGTCTCAGTGTCTTCAATATAGTTTTTATCAGCTTTCTTGGATACCAACAGGGATGTCTCACTATCTTGAACCTTATCTGCATTACTTTCTTTACCATTGCATAATGGGGTATTCTTCTCCAATATTTTATTCGGGTTCTAAAAGAGAAAGAAACAAACACATCACAGGTTTACAATGTAGTATATGAAACTCATTTTGGTAAACCAGTTCAGTAGTAAGGTGGACAGGATAACAACATGAAACAAACATATATGTATGTAGTATGGTCATTGTATGGTCTATATCATTCTAGATTATGTTGCCAAATCAAGATAGATACAGTTCGAATCATATCTATTTAAGACAAAGCAGCATAGACAAAATATAAGTGTGTGAAACTACACAGCAATAACAACACTTGTAATGTGCATGGCATGAGAACATAAGTGTTTATTCAATTGAAACTGAAATCAACATAGAGCAAGTTACAACAGCAAACAACCAAACACATTGAAGAAACATGTTTAGAACTTACCTGTTGCGCCATTGGAGTTTCAATTGCATCCTTCAAATTTGAAATTAGTTGGTATGAGTAAATACAGTGATGCAAGAGCAAAGTAGTATGAACCATAGCTACGGAACCTGACCTGAGAACAATTCTTTTTCTGCTTTAAGCGTTGACTTGGGGTTCGGAGTGGTGGTCCTCGTGCTTTAGGCACTGCAGTTGCCTTACTAACTGCTCGTGTTTGGGTGCTCTGTGGTGGAGACGGTGTTGTGTCAATGGGAACTGGGTGTCTATCTGCTAGGGTTGGGGTTAGAAGGGGTGTAGCTGGTTCTCTGTCCAACTAGGTAGGGGTACAATCTGCATGAGTGTGGGTTATGTGTGGTGGGGCTGGTTCTTGGGCAAGTACAACCGTGGTTCTATCTGCATCGACAGGTAGCATGATCTTTTCTGAAGACCGTGTTTTTACTCCCATAGATACTGCCATCACTCCCTCCAATTGAAATGGCTGATAAACAAGAAAAGTAATTGAATGTACAAACATTGTAAGATAGACAGGTGCAATGGATAGTAGGGAAGAAAAGAGGGCATGAAATAATTCACATTTATGTTGTCTAACCAAACAGAATAGAAGGACATAATTTCACATATATGATGGCTAATTAAACATGATAGCATGACACAATTTCACATGTATGATGGCTAACTAAACAGGATAGAATGACATACTTCAAAATATGATGACTATGTAAACAGGATGACATGATATAACTATACGATGTGTCTATTAAAGTGGTTGGCATGCCATAAATCACAAACATGTCGTCGATGGAAACATGATGGCATGATATAATTCACGGATAGAATGACATAATTTAAAATTTGATGACTATGTAAACATGATGAGATGATATAACTATATTATGTCTTTAGAAAATGGGTTGGCATGCCATAATTTAGATACATGCTGTCTATGTAAACATCATGGCATGACATAATTCAAATATATGATTTATATACGAAGGAAGTGAGGAGAGGGCAATCGCATATATGATGTGTCAACTAAGGAGATGGCATTCACTATTGTGTATATGATGTAAAAACTAAGCATTGCAATACAACATATGCATGATATGAGTAATATAACACTGCCAAGTTTGAGCATACACCTCACGGGGATAATAGGACTGGTCATCTGCCTCTGAATACTCCTCTGAAGAGCTATCTGTAACCACCAAGATATCTGCTTCAGCAGGTAGCATTGTCTGCTCTGAAGACCTTGTTTTCACTCCAGATTTCTCCATCACCAATTCAAATGGATGATGCATGGGAAGAGCAGTTGAATATACAAACATTGTCGACAAAAGCAATGAGAAATACAAAAAAAGGACGGCATGATATGATTCACATATATGACGCTTGCCTAAACAACATGGCATTGCATAATTCACATACATAATTCCTTGCAACAAGATAAATTGCATAATTCACATATATAATGTCTTGCAACAAGATGGCATTGCATAATTCACATATATGGTAATTAGACACTAAACAGGTGGCATTCACACAAAGCATGTCTAAACTAAGCAAATGACATAGCAATGCAAGATACCATATGCACGATATGAGCAACATAACCCTGCCAAGTTAGAGCATGCACCTCGGGGGGGGGGGGATATGACTGGTCATCTGTCTCTGAATCCTCCTCTGAGGAGCTATCGGTAACCAACAAGACATGCGCTTCGTCAGATAGCATTGTCTGCTCTAAAGACCTTGTTTCCACTCCAGATTTTTCCATGACCGTGCCGAATGGCTGATGCACAGGAAGAGTAATTGAATGTACTAAAATTGTTGACAAAATTTAACATGTAATAAAAAAATGATGGCATGATATAATTCACATATAAGATGACTGGCTAACCAGGGTGGCATTGAAAAATTCACATATATGATGCCTGGCTAAACAAGATGGCATTGCATGATTCACATATACGATAAAGAAACAAAACAGATGGCATTGACACAAAGCATGTCTAAACTAAGCACATGGCATCTTTAATGTATACAGTAAGCAATGCAAGGCACCATATGCATGATATTACCAACATCAGCATGCCAAGTTAGAGCGAAGACCTCATGGGGTAAATAGGAGTGGTCTTCTCCTTCTGAATCCCCCTCAGAACAGTTATCTTCCTCTTGATTACGATCCGAAATGGGTGGAGGGGGGCTGCCTTTGCGCCCACCATGGAACGACGTCTGCATGAAATTTTATTGCCACGCAAGGCTCGTCTCTGTTGCTCTACATGATCAGTTCCATTGTGTACAATAACTGGCATGCATAGGAATAAAACATAGTGAGATTATGTAAGGAATGCATGCACAAATCCAGAGTGATGGTAGAAAACTGTGGATAGACCCAAAACCAATGATAGCAGGCAGATAATAGCTTTAGTTAAAAAATACAGATAATGGCTCCTTTAATGTTTGTTTGCACCCAACATGAAACTCATAGTAGACACCGGAGATTAACCAGATAGTAGACAGATAGTACTGATTGCTGCCCCAATATGTACCCCACAACCATTTAAAAACTCAAGTTTTAGCATTAGTTTGCACCAGACTCGGAGTCTAATAGGTGAACACGACGATAATGTAGCATGTCATCATATTAAGCGACGTATAACGTAAGTAGACACGAAAGAGTGCAACCTCTCTTGCAGACCCCTGTAGTCCTCAAGGTCATCTGCTCAGTTGATGATGTTAATGCAGTTGTCGTTGCTGCCGGCGGCGGGGAAGAAGATCTGAGGCGGCGAAAGACAGTCTAGAGAGTGGATCCCTGCTATGGTGAACCCTTCCGTCGTTGGAGTAGCTGAGCTGGGGTGGAACACAGCGCTGCAGGAGCAGGACAAACCACACAAGGTTTTCTTTGACACATATCTGCAACAGAAGTAATTGAGTAAGGGCTTGTTTGAATTTGAGGATTCTAACAATGCAGGGATAGGAAATAGACAGGAATAGGATAGGAATGCACGTGCAAAAAAGAGAATTCAAAAACACAGGATTTCTGCCACTCTGGCTATTTGATTCACAACAATTGGAAGATCACAGGATGCAAAAAAGCATGGTGAGATTAAGTCAAACCACAAGAAAATGTATGGTTATAATGCTATTATGCTACTATCTCCTAGCCTTGTGCTTGATGAATAGGAATATGAAAAGGAGGACAAGTGGAAATTAGAATTCCTACGGTTTTTCTTTCAAGGAGACACTAAAGGAACAAATCCTACAGTTTTCCTTTGCTCCATTCCTTTGCACCAAATTCATCAAAAGTAGTACCATAGGAAACTTTCCAATTCCTATGTTTTTCATTCACTTTTCCTTTCAAGCACTGGCGATTCTAGTAGGCAGGCTTGAGCAAGGAAAATCCTACACTAAAAAAATGTTTTTGTGCTACTTCTATTACTTTGGGCCCAGGCCACTGCCATACTAGCTCAACTCCCAGGCCCATCGACAAATGCACAGCTCAAATGCACAGAGATAAATAATGATGGCGTTCAAGAGAGTCCATCACGGATAGCTAAGTTGCCTGGTACCTCACTGCTTGTCATATAGTAGGATAAAATAATTGTACTTCCCGTTACTACGAGTGCTCAATGGACAATATATTTAACATGTAGAGTAAAAAAGAGATGCAACAAGTGTACAACCTCTTTGGCGAAGCCATGTCGATCTCAGCGTGATTGGGTTGGCCGGTGAGGATGCTCCGGCTGACTTGGCTGTCGGAGGAGGGGAAGAAGATCTTAGGCATCTGGAGATGGAGCCCGAGGTACTGCTCCGCTGTGATGGAGGGTTTCGTCGTTGGAGCAGCTCTGGTGACTTGTACGACGCCGAGGCTGAAGCAGGACAAGAGAGACAATGTTAACCTGAGTGGAATTCTAATAGCATCTCCAATACATGACGTAAAATACATAACCACAAAGTGCTAGATGTAAAATACATCAGCCGCTCATCTCTGAACTTAACTGCCGAAACTGAATTTAACTGTCGAAACTGAACTTAACCGTCGAAACTGAACTTAACTGTCGAAACTGAATTTTGCTGTCGAAACTGAACGCACTAGCAAGGTGAGGCTACATGTCGGTCGACTGACTTTTTCATCTCTAGTCAGTCGATTTTGCAGCTGTTGGATACAAAATCAAGGGCCTGCGGTTCATCTTCAACCTCCACCCCCCTGAGCCGCCAGCCACCACCGGCCAAAAAGCACCCCCGCCGCCCACGTCTAGCGGTGCGCCGCCCCGCCCGCCCCGAAAATACTCCCCACCGCCGGTCCGCCGCTGCCCTGGCCATCCCTCTAGGCCCCCTGTGCCGAGCTTTTTTTCCAGCGATCCCCACGCCATTGTCCCGCCAACGCCCCACCACCGCCGGCGACCACCGCCCCACCCTAAACCCTAAGATAGATAGTGGGGTACCTCTCTGGCGAGCCCCCCTCCCCGCTGCGGCTGGTTCTTCCTTCA
>NC_041393.1:295961958-296047151 GCF_002162155.2 Triticum dicoccoides
CCCCCACCCCCTGAAAACCGACTGACCCAAAAGTCGATTCAGTCGACTGAAGTGTAGCTAAATCGGAGCAACATCGCAAGCAAGAGCAAGAGCGAGAGCAGCCGCGAGCAACGGCAATAGCAAGAGCAGACCAGGCAGGGGACCGAGAGCAAGAGTAGAGCAGCAGCGCGAGCGAGAGCTAAAGCAGCAGCAGCTCCTACTGATGTGGACGTCATCGCCAAGGGAGCGACACCGTGGAGGAAGTGGCCGGCGACGCCACTGTGGATGGAGCCGCGCCATGTCAGATCGGGACCGAGCGCCGGCAGCACCATGAGATCGAATCAAGAAGAAAATGTGGCGATTAGTGTACAACCTCTTTGGTGGTGCCAATTAGGCCGCAACTTCATCCGAGGAAACGGTGATGATGATGCTCTTACGGTGGTGTAGGTGAAGACGACGGTGTGGGAATGGAGGTGGCGCGAAAGATTAGGGGATCGTCAGGGTAGCTCCTTGGAGGTGGAGGACAGGGTGGCTGAACCGGCGGGATGATGAGATCAACAATGGACCCTCATCCGGTACAGTGGATGAGGGACGTCGAGGTGTTGCTGTGGACGATGTCGTCGGGGGAGAGGCTCCGGCTGGGTGGCGGACGGAGGAGGGTGTGGGGTTTTGTCGTGGGTTTTTGCGGCCTCGGTGTACGAATGGGTGGGCAGATGGGATGGCAGTGGGGAACCATGGCTTAGGGACGCGCTTGTCCGAAATATGGGGTAATTTATGAAAGTACCCCACCGATTTGAGGCGGTTCTTTAGGTTCAGGGGTACCACGGGCATTTCACGTGTCGGGATTTCACAGGAGGTGGGGGTTTTCACGCGCGTTGTAATTTCGGAATAGCAAGGCGCGGGTTGAGATGGAGGGAGTTGTCGGAGCACAACAAGACAAAGATATATCTTAAATATTTCGGGCTAGCAAGGAGCGGGTTGAAGAGGCGGGAGTTTCGCAGCACGATAGACAGAGACGCTAGCTTGAATTTTCAGCATAAGAAGGCACGGCTTGAAATTTCGGAAGAACAAGCTTAACGTGTACCCAAAAAAAAGACAATTTGCACCTCAACACACACACAAACACCATTTAGACTAGAGTAAGGTACACATGCATTGCACGCATGAGATTTGGCAACCAAATTATGAATAAATAACACATTATAGCATGTAAGATTTGAGTCATATATGCATGATGTAGATGTTCGTTTAATTCTTATAGTTCATTTCATTCAAAATCATCTATTTTTATAAGAAAGCTAATCTATTTTAAGATTCATGGAATTGTGCGTTGTAAGACATAAAGTAAAAACAAATAATGGAAAATCATGTAGAAAAACATTTGGGAAATTCTGATATGGAAGATTCTAGAACAAAGAAGAAGTGCTTGTGTTTTGATGTTTGTGCATTATGCTTAAGTTCAACCATGGAGTCTTCTAGATTATACATGTGGCGAAATCTGGTGGAATCTAGATGATATCCAACGGCCAGAAGTGCTCCAATTTGCCATCTTTGGACCATCGGATTCGCCTCATCCAACGACCATCTTTCAAAGTTAAAGTTACCCGCACACAATATAAAAAATATAAAATATAATATATATAGGGGTATAGATATAGATATGTGATGCGAAAGCCACCCATCATCTCCAATTAGAATAGTGTGTCCATGCACGGATGCGACATGGCCAAATGATGTCTGCCATCGGTATCTCAAATTCAAATGAGTCTGACCTTGTTCAATGTGCATACATTACAACATGCTCGTTTCCAAACCACACCGCGCAGATCTCCGTTATATTCATGCATGCATGGGTTTCAAACATCAGGATCTCTTATTCAAATATTTGAATTCAACTTTACATTGATTATGACCTCACCTAGTCTTTTACACCCACACAGTCGTCTTCTCTTTATAATTGTACCACTAACTTTCTCTCGTGCATGCATGCACACACACTACCAGTCGGCATTATCCATCACACACGTGCAATCTTTTTCTTCAGGTCAGTCTCCCATGAAGGCACACACCCACACACATCCCCCTCTCCATCATATCGAGCATTCTTTATCTCTCACGCATGCACGCGCAACGATCAATGTTCCTCTATGTATGTGTGTATATAGCTAGGTCTTTCATAGTTTTCCACACAATTCGATCAATCGGTATATCCAGTGAGGTCTCACCCTCTTTCCCACATCCACATCAATCAATCTATACCTCTCTATATAGGATTAACATATATAGCTAATACACCCACATTAATTATATATCCAACGCCCCCTCTCATCATCCATGCCTTCCGCTTCATCTCTCAAACGCGCGCACAATGGCGAAGACATGGGGCAGTAAGGGCCTTGCCCCCCCTAACATCCTATATATCGAGGCTAATATGAATGTGATCATTAGACAATTGCTGCTAAAAATGGTTTAAGTTCATGAATTGACCCTCCTCGTAAAGGATTAGCAATGCTTGGCCCACTAGCTCATTTATTTTTCATGGCTCCGCCACTGCGTGCAACAGTGCATGTTCTTGCCCCCTCTCTCTAAATATTGATCTCGCACTTGTGCATTCCTTAATAGTCTCCCTCCACTCGGCCCCTCGCACCATCTTCTAGCCCCCCACCGGATTTTGCCACATGTACAATCTAGCAGACTCCATGGTTGAACTTAAGCATAATGCACAAACCTCAAAACAACAGTGGTTCTCTTTTGTTCTAGAATCTTCCGTATCATAACTGCCCAAACTTTTTTTCTAGTTGAATTGCCATTATTTGTTTTTACTTTATGCTTTACAACCCACAATTCCATGAATCATAAAATAGATTAAGGGCTTCTTTGATTCAAAGGATTCTCAAAGGAATTTTGGAGGATTCTAATCATTAGGAATTTTTCCTATCTTGGTTGTTTGATTCGTAGGATTGTAAACCATAGGAATTTTTCCATATGATTCATTTGCACTAGATTTCATAGGAAACATCCCATCCACTCAAACCTCTTTGAAAGAATTCTGCGTTTTTTCTATGCACAATCAAACACTCGTACAATCCTGTAGGATTCAAGACGACATTCCACTATAATCCCATGTTTTTCCTATTCCTGCGTTTTGGAAATCCTACGAATCCAAGAGGCCCTAGCTTTTTATAAAAACTAATTGATTTTGAATGAGATGAACTATAAGAATTAAACGAAGGTCTACATCAGGCATATATGACTCAGAGCTTACATGCTATAGTGTGGTATTTATTCATAATTTGGTTGCAAAATCTGATGTGTGCAATGCACGTGTACCTTACTAGTGCTTCGAGTATGTGCAAAACACGTAAATTAGAATTCCAATGGCACGCTACACAGTGTCTCTCTTACAGTTCATGAAGCCACGTGGCACATGTGGAGGCGTTGTCGCGACCTCCTTGCATGGATAGATCACAGTGACGTGCTACTGGTTCCAGAAGAATGTACTCGTCTTCCCTGAGCCATACTGGCGGTATATGCACGAAGTGAAGATGTGCGCGCATGCCACGCACGCACTCATTCCCTCGCACGCACACGTGGGTACACGGGCAGACGCAATTTTGTACCAAGATCCACCCCATGTGATAATTTGACGCGTGTAAAGTCATTCACTTCATTGATGGTAAATTAATACAGCGCATGCAAATTGAGTGGACATGAGGGCGGAAGAAAGACATTATTACTCCACTGCATGCATGCGAGTAGTTCAATCATGGGTTGCTAGTAGTACTTCCATTGGTCTCCTTCGTATTTTGTGCCAATTTTTGACAGTAACATAATATTTACGCATTTGAGCAGTGTAGTCTACTTGAAACTTATGTTCTGTTAAACTCATTGGGAGCCGTTTCGGGCCTCAAAACCAAAACCATCAATTAATATTTACCTTGTTCCCATCACATTCGAAAGCCTGCTCACACCTACTAGTAAGTACCAAACCTGAACGTGTTCCCACTATGCAGGTATTAGTACTAGTGCTAGTACTTAGGTTATAAAAAGGGGAACTACCTAACCGGAAATTACTCTACCTTTCCTCCTCATAAGTGCTTATTCTTCATTCGTCCTTGCCATGGACGGTGAGCAGAGCTCTAGGTCGAGAACTACTCGTAACAAGGGAGCAGCAACCAAGGCTGCGAAAAAAGAGGGCTTGCCGCCACGCAGAGACCTCAAAAGATCTCTCATGGGCAGGCGATGGCTCCCAGAAGCGCCCTAGCCGCGGAGGTGAACATGCCGAGCCTGCGGCGCTGGAGTCGTTATCCCTCGACGGCATGACCGATCAACTCAATAAGCACCTCAATAAGCAGAAGGAGTTCATCCAAGGCTTGGTGGAGCTGCTGAAGGAGAGCCTCGATGACATGCCCGCTGAGCTCAATTAGCAGGGGGAGTTGACCGCCGGCTTGGTGATGCTACTGAAGAAGAGCATTGCCTCGGAGAAGAAGGCGACCGGCGAAATCCTGCGACTTCAGGAGGACAAGGCGAAGCTCTGCCACGAGATTGACCTGTTGAAGGAGAAGAACGCCGACTGGAAGAAGCTGCATGAGAATAGTAGTTCCTCGATGGAGATGTTGCAGGCCCTCATCATGGAACAGAAGGAGGAGTTGGCGAAGCTCCGCATCAAGCACCCGACTGCTGTCAAGGTACGTAATGCGACCATGGAATAGATGATGAAGTATCGCGTCGAGAAATCCCGCGTCATGGACAGAACGAAGATTATGGCGGAGGAGACGCGCAAGGAGATGGAGGTCGTGGAGGCGATGAAGAAGCAGTTACGACTCTGCGGTGAATTATATCATTTGGGGTGATAATCTTCCTTCTTCTTTTGCTCCTGTGTTTCATCTTTTGCTTCGGGTGTTTTGCTGCACGTGTCACGTTCTCTGTGAGGCATGAATAGAACAATGCTTTTTGAGGGAATGGATAGAACAATGCTAACAATGAGATGACTAGCAAATTAGATCATTTTTATCGCCATATGGCACTGGGCTGCCGTGTTTCGTGCTCCTCCGTCGTACTACTACTCCAGTACAAAACTTGAGTATACCGCATGGTTCTTTGCTCCTCCTGAGGTCGTCGGCGCATTTATACAAGCAGTCAAATCACAAGGCCCCGCCTTCTAGCAGTAATGAGCCGTCAAATCACAAAGGCCCTCGCCTCTCGTGAAACCGACCAAGCTAGACTGCCCCGCCCTCTAGCCTTTTAAAAAATGTATACTTTTGTGCAGTAGTAGTATCGATGGATTGCGCCATGGAGCAAAACTTGAAATTAAAAAAAGGTGGTACATATAGAGAGCGCTCGTCACCAAATTATGCATATAGTACTATTAAAAAGGCTAGTGACAATAATGGTGTCCAGCACAACCCACCCCTCAAATAAAACTAAGCATCCCGGAATTCTTTGACAAAACTAAGCACCCTGAAATTCTTTGACAACTAAACTGCTGGCTATATGATGTTGGCCATATATATTGTACGTATATAATGTGAAGAAATGAGTGGTAGTACTATACCAACTAAAAGATGAAATGTAAGAAATAATAGTATGTACGTACTAAAGAGTTAAAGTAACGAGAAGAAACATAACATAGTTCTGCTGGGGGCTTAGCACAACACACCCCTCAAATTAAATTAAGCACACCTGAAATTAAACTTTGCAACTATTCCGGTAGACACTGCATTAGAACCTCCATGAGCAACGACACTGCCACCTTACTCAGAGTCCTTGTCCACGTCCTCGACTTCGTCCTGGTCCCTCTTCCTCTTGGCCGATACTTCTTTGCTTGAACCGCACACTTGGCTCTTGCTCTTCATCCAACCCTTATAGATATTGAAACAAAGGTAGCCATCCATTGCAGCGTAATGGATGTGGTCTATATCTAGTACATTCCGCTGCCATGCATAACGATGAAACGTGTATGGAGGTTTCTCCAGTTTACCGTATGAAGGATGAACCATGGCTCCTGCCAGGGTCAGCATTGAAGGCTGACGAGAGGACACCAGCCGATTCTTCTAGAGGACGAAGGGGTTGCCTACAATGAGGCCTATCCGACCCAGGACTTCTTTGTCGTTCCCAAAGTCTACAATAACGAATTTGACTAGGTTGCTCTCGCGGAAGTCCTTAAAATCCAGGCATTCAATGTCGGCATGGCATATGTGGTAGATCAAGCATAAGTCATGCACGCAAACCTGGATCACGGCGGGATTCTTCCTCTCTTCGTCCTTTAGATCCTTCTCTCGTCCCAGGACTGTGGCGTACTCAACATCTAGCCTAGCGACCCACTCATCATCTGAGTTTTCGAACATGCGTCTGAAGCGAGAAAGGCATCCTTTCACCGTCGCGGAAGAACGGGTGTAGATGACGTCTAACTCATCGCCGGTGATGGTTCTAACCTTGTACTCACTGCCGATCGTGGAGATTTGGGATGCCATGGATTTGGGAGGAGGGTTAGGATTAGTCGAACTGCCGTAATGTGAAAGGACGGGACGACTAGGAGCGAACCACCATAATATTAAAGGATGTGCGGGGACGAGTAGGAGCGAACTGCCAGCGTGCGAACGGCAGGGTAGTGGCTTTCCATTCTCCCATGATACAGGCTTCCGAGAGCCCTTGGATCTGAGATCGAATGGTTGCATGGTATGATTCTAGACCTATGGGTGAATATCCTATCCTGGAGGGTTATTTTGCAAATTTTTTGCAACTTAGCATGCGACCGTTTGATCTCAGATCCAAGGGCTGCCAGCAGCCCGTATCATGGTCGCGCCTACCACGACCATCGCGTCGCTCGCGCGGTCGCGCCCTTGAAGATTTAACACGGTGCGTTAGGCTATCTGATGTTGGCATGTCATACATAGTCATCACTTAGTCACTCATACTACAACAAGGTTAGCTATAAGTTTGGCTATAAGTGTTTTTTTACTTCTCTCTATCTCTTTCATCGTACTCCCTCCGTCCCATAATATAAGAACGTTTTTGACACTAATGTAGTGCCAAAAACGTTCTTATATTATGGGACACAGGGAGTACTAGTATTTATTGCATTTGCCAAGGAGTGACATCTTCCAATGAAATGGTGTGCTTATTAGTTTTTTGTTGCTAAGTTTGCTTCATTTAATTAGCTATAGACTCAAAATTGTCTTTTCACCTAGGTACATGCGCTTAGCACCGTTTCTTCCTTGGGTCACCAAACTAGTCTCTCTCTTCTTGATTAACTTGCCACATCAAACTTTATGCCTATGTGGCAAGCTTAGCACCTGTAGGAGCAAGTAAGTACAATAGTGCGCTTTACATGGCATTTTTGCATATGTGGAGGAAAGAGAGGCAAGGAAAAAGTGGTGAAGTGGGCTCTCATGCAAGAGCCAGTCTCTACTACATGGTGGAGCATTGGGACAGGCACATGTATGGAGGTGGTCAAGAATCAGGAGACTCACGCCCGTCGTAGCGCCGTAGTTGAAATGATAATGGCAAGTCAAGTAACGGGGCCCCACCTGTCCAACAGTAACTTGCTGTCAAATCACACAACCCTACATTTGCAGCAGCCTACTCCCTCATCTTCTCGCGTCTCTGTCAAACCAACTAGGTGGAACTGCCCTGCCTACTGCACAGGAAAAGCCCCGCCCTCGAATTTTAAATAGTACAGTATACTAATTTTGTATCCATGGATTGCGCCATGGAGCAAAGCCTCTAGAAAATGGCGGTACACATGTATGGAGTATACAGCATGCCCATCGCGTTCGCTTCGCACCCCAGACAGTCGATCGGTCAGTCTGGCATATCGTCTACATATCATGCAGGCTGTGTTGTACATGGCTGTAGTTGTGGTGAGAAATCTAAAAAAGGTTTCTTGTCATCTCGCAAAATTAGGTGTCATGTGCTTCGGATCACTGCGAAGGTTAAACAGCGACAACTGAGTTGGGCTAGTCATTGGGGGAACATGCACGAAGACTACTCGGCTGCCATCTAGGTCAAGCTGGCTATGTTAATTAGGATATCTATCGACGGACCCCTTTTCTACGAGTTTATATTTAATTTTAGCTTTGTTCCTCGTCTAGTTTGTCCGTCGGGATTCATGTTGTCTCCTTTGGGCAGTGAGGTTATGATTTCTTGTCATGTGGCATTTTTTCGTGTTATATGTTATAATCCAACGCGTTAGATCAAAATGACAACAACTGTGCCTCCGGGCCACGTGCATGAAGACTTATCGACAGTCATTGACGAGGTCAAGCCGGCTCCGGTAGACAAAAGAAAACTAGTACTACTCCACTATATAGGCAGGAGCCTCCGCGCTTGCTTGCTAGTGTTGCTCTCTTCACACTGTCTCGGCCTCTTCAGATCTAAACACGACAGCGGTGGCCACACACTCTCTCTCTCTGCTCACCGCTGGTCACAGATCTAGCCGGATCCTCTCAGCCGGGGAAGGTGAGAAGGTGCAACGTTCACGCGGTCGTCCTCGGCGACAGCTCTTACCCACTGCTGGCGCGTCTCGATCAGCCTGCCTTGCCGTTCTCTCCCAAGCAGCGCTGGCGAGGGAGGGCCTCCGACCCCTTCTTCCTCGCTGCTGTAGTGTGGGCAGATCCGGCCTCCCGCCGCCCACCTAGCGACATCCCGGCAACCATCAAGTATAACTTCCTTCGAAACCGGCCTTGCTCTACTTCCCGAGCTCCTGACGTCGCTCATTTGTATCTTTTACTATTTCTCAGGCCCCCTCGTGGATAGGATCAATCGGCTGTTCGAAAACCACCTAATTTTTTTATGTTTAAGAGGTAAAACTAGTTCATGCACTCGAATCTAGTACTACTTGGTTCAAACAAGGAAGAAAGGGGGTGGGGGTGGGGGAGGATTTGTTACCTGAATCTAGGACTTGGTCGAAAGAGGAAATAATGGGGGCGAAAAGTAGCAGAGACTGGCTATCCAATTGGTCTTTAGGTCTAATAGGGAAATAAAGGGAAACGCAGTACAAACTCAATATAAACCCGATCTATTGGTTGAAAAAGGAAAGAAAGTGGGGACTGGGGGAAAAGTCAACAGAGTAAGTCCAACACTAGATTTGCTAGCCTCACACAGTATAAGGTGGCTATACCAAACAAAAATGGGACCAACCCAGATATCCTATTCTGATGCTTGTTGCCCCGAGCCACTCTTATGTAATGCCACTGGTAAAATGTAGTAGTCGCACTGTTAAAAGTAAGGACACATTAAACCAATGTTGTTTTCAATGTAATGCCTCCAGTAATATGAATCAATGGCACTTGTTTACATGTCCTGCTAAATTTCCCATTAAGATAAGTTGGTTCTTTTCATTAGAAATGCAACTGTCCTGGTCCGCCCACTCTCCCGTGCCCAAAGTAATGTCGTATTTAATGGTTGTCATAGTTAATCCTAATGCCCACAATAATATCTAGAAATGCCACTGCTTTAGAAATTGCTACTATCCTTGTAGGATTGCCATTCAGATAAGGAACATGCTTCTTTTCATTTGATGCATGTTTCATCACTTGTTAGTCACCCTCCTTTCCACCTTTTTTGTGCAAACAGAGATATACGTTTCACGCTCGATCTTAGTTGAACTGCACAAATGATATCCAAATTATAGTTGAGCATTCCAGGAGCTTCACAACCAACCTTGATATTGCTCAATTTTATTGCAACTAATGAAGAAGAAGCTCTGTGGGTTTTGTTTTCTGATGGAAATGGAACCGGGGCTGGAGCCCTTTTCTTAATTTTTTTTGAAGAAGAAGCTACTAGCTCATGGGACATTGCATCATTTTAGGTGAACTGCACCAAAAGGTCCCATGAATTGAATCATCCATGTTGGTGACTGAAAGAGCCAGCTTTAGCATCCCAGTCTAAGCACCCCCGGCCTCCATCCTTGCGACGCACGGTACACCTTGTTTGCCACCTGCTCCACCCTAGTGTCACTGATAAAATGAAGTAATAATACAGTTAAAATAGAGCGAGTGTCCTCTCTATCATTTCATTTCCAATGTAGATAAAGAAAGTGCTTCTCTTTGTTCATGTATGTTTCATCAACTAGTCCCACTGTTAATGTTTAAGCGTTTCTGCAAACTAGGGTGCTTAATTTTAGTTGATCTATACAAAAATAGAGATTTGAATGTCTCAAGGTGCCTCCTTGTACTACCGCTGTACACTGATGTTCATCACTGGTAGAAGGTGTATCTGGGAAACTTGGGATGATGTCCAGTATGAGGCATACCGTATGAGGCATCGCAGGGCCCATCTCGCCCTCGCAGCATGGCATACTATGATACTATCACAATATTTTCTTCTATTTATTTTGTGTGTTTCATCAACTAGTGCCACTATAATGTAATCATGCTTTTTCATTATCTGTGCAAACAGGGTTATTCAGCTGCATTTTGGTGGAAATTCACAAATGTATGTATGGAACCGGCATATATACAGAGTGCGAGGTGTGCCAAGTAAAAATTACCGACACCAACCATGCTGCATGCACGCATTGGCATCCACCACCACAAGTGGGATGTGTGGCACTCTTTGTGGACGGATCTTTCTCGGCAGCAAATCCTCTAACCAAATACTAGTAGCTTATATTGGCAGTTTTCTAGGGAGTACTCTTTTCTGAAAGAAGCACCAATCTATTTTCTTTATTTGTACACTGTGTCACAACTTTGACCTAAAGATCCAGAGCTATTTTAGGGTGATTGGCGTAGTACTTGGAGACTGATTGTAAGCATGATTTTCATTAGCTGTCACAATGATTTTAAGCATGAGCAGGTGGAAGAGTAGGTTAGTGCGAAGCTTACCTTAAACCCTACCGCTGCCGTTGAAACGAGGCGAGCATCGAGGGAACCGTGGAGAACATTGGGGAAGAGACGTCATGCCATCCGGCCTCCTCTTGCGGTGGGAGAACGAATACTCCTGTGGCTCCGGCTGGCTCTGCACCCTCACGAATGGCACACCATACTCGATCGATTTGTTATCCTCTGGGTGCTCGACCTTCGACCTGTACGCCCACCACCTCCGCCTGACTGTCGCCTCGGGCGAATCTGTCTGCTCCATCACCCAGAGGAGATACTTGATGAACTCGGAGGACTGCGGCGTGACTGCCTCTGAGGAGTACATGTACATCGCCGCCCTCATCACCGCTGTCTCGCTCTTCCACATACATTGCCACATGGCCTGCACCGTCCCCGAAATCTCCCACTCGTTGTCAAACCAAGTTAGGATCTCCTTCAACCTGGCTAACTTTGCCTGGTCGCCGCCGGCGATTTTCCTGATTCGCTGCTGCATCCTCTCCATAGATGTCCTTCTGAGTGGTCCGGTGCTAGCTTTGGAAGATGGGAGGAGAGACGGTGGTCTTGCAATAGAGAAGAGGTAGAGGCGAGACGGTGGTTTCGGAATGGAGATGATGGAGAGGAGAGGGGGTGGTTTTGCAATGGAAAAGAGGGAGAGGAGCGTGCGGCAGTTATTTAGGATTGGACGAGAGGGCCGGCGTGCTGTGACTGGATCAAAATCAAAATCAATTTACCCTTCAATTAAGAAAGCGACCCCACATTAACTAGTCTCCCTTTTATTCTGGGTCATAATTGACCATGATTTTCGCACATAAAATATATGTTATACGTTGCAAAAATAATATAATTTTAAAGTACATTCATATAGGAACCAAACGATACAATTTCGGGTGACATGCATTCACATTTTGCTTGTCAAATACAATACGTGGTCAAACTTTGACCCAAAATATGCAAAACAACAAAAAAATACTTCCAAGACGAGTGCTGCTCTTTCGCACTTCTCCTCTTAAACCACCGTCGCTCCTCTCCTCTTCCAATCTAAATCCAGCGCCGCTCCTCTCCTCTTCCATTTCAAAACCACCACCCCTCCTCTCCTGTTTCAGTCCAAAACCAGCATCGCTCCTCTCCCGTTCTAATCCAAAACCAGCGCTGCTCCTCTCCTCTTCCATTCAAAAACCACCGCCGGCGAGTGAAGGTGCTTTGGAGAAGTAGATCGATGGAGGAGTACACTGATATGTGAGGATCATAGACGGTGACCCTGTGAAGCTAGCTAGGATGTTGGAGATACAGTCTTGGTTTGACAACAAGGACCAACTAGCGGCGACGGTGACATCCATGGCCAAATATCTGCAACAGAGCGAAAAGGCGGCGATACACCCGGAGGGAGTCGCGCGAGAGTACATAGAGCTGCTCCTCTAGGCCATGGAGAAAAAAGATTCACCGAATCCGATCGTGAGGGAGCGGTGGTGGGAGTATCGATCCCAGATGGAGCATCCACCAGAGATTGAAGGATCGAGCATCTATAGGGTGCCGTTTGTGAGGGTGTTCTGCCAGAGCGAGCCGGTGGAGTCTTCGTCAACCGAACCCAACTTCAAGAGGAGAAAAGCAGTTGGGCCAACGACACTTCCCCGCCATCCTCTCCCTCGCCGTTTACATCGTCTCACGGGGCGGCTGTCAGCCGCCGAGGAATAGGAGGGGACTGCCCCCCCAGCCCAATAGTCAGGCAGGTTGTGAATTGTCAGGAGGATCTTAGGGTTGTCAGTATTTGCAGGTTGTGAATTGTGTTTTGTGTTGTGTATTTTGAGAGTACTTTCAGATATGAATGTATTTTGAATTTCAGATTTGCAGTATTGAGCATATGAAGTATTTTATGAATTCTAGAGATCTATTTTTAGTACTTAAAAAAATGTAGTTTCATAGGAGTATAAAAGTGCAGACAATGTGATTCTCAGAGAAGAAACTGCAAGTTTCAGTTTAAGATAAGAAACTGCAAGTTCAGTTTCATATAAGAAACTGCAACTTTCAGAGGTAGAGCATTTATATTAACACGGCCTTTTCAAACAGGGTTAACATCATGTTGGAAGTTTTATTCATGGTCGAAAATGGAACTACCAGCTAGTTAACATCATGCTGATCAACATTCATGCATAGCACATCTTCATATGATGCACAGTCAAAATTCCCACACAATGTCGAGTGTGTGAAACATAGAGAAAACGAGGGACGAAGTTTTGGGAAGTGTTGGACGTGGTGTGCATAGATGACAATGGGGACCCACATGTCAATAAAGGCAGAGGCAAAAAATTTGGAGATATTTTCCCTACACAGGTGTGAGGTGGAATCGAACCTGCGGGGAACAGCTGTCGGGTAGTGTCACTTGGCCACTAGGCTTGTTCAGTAGTTTCATTAATAATAAGGCACTTCCTCAGGTGGTCGGATCCCCTCCTGCGCCTTTGTGCGCTCGCCGCGACGCTGCTGTCTGCCGTTGTGAACATGCTGAACAAATGAGAGGAATCTGGAGAGGACTGTACGTGGAGAGGCGGACAGTCGGGACCCACCAGATCTATGGCCATACGCAAACTAGTGCCTCATCAAAAAAATACTTCCTCCTAATGCCATACTGACATTGGGGCCCACGGGTTTGTCAACATAGTTACATTTTTTTAGGTGCTTCAACATAGTTACTATAGGAGATAAATTCACAACGAAGCCGGGGAGCTGGCAGGTATCATTTATTATCACTGGGGCAGCAAGTATCAGCTAGGTTTTGGGCTGCCCCGTCTAGGCTTTCATTTTTAACATGCGCAGCCCACGACCTCGGATGGGAGGTCCATAGGCCTGTTTATATTTTCTTGAGGGCCGTCATGTATCGACCGGCCTATGGACCTCCCATCCGAGGTTTTATTTTTCCTGAATATCGGCAGCCCAATTTATGTATTTTTTGAAGAAAACGCAGAGGTCTGTTCTATTTTTCATATAAGAATAGGAACGCGAGGTCCAACTTATGTTTCCCTTCTAACTATATTATATATATTTAAATTATTTTATATGTTATTATATATTATTTTTATTGTCATCATATATTTAACAGATACTTACATATGTAAGAAAACAATATCCCACATCTTATTAACTTATAAAAATAATTTCTTAACAATAAAATCCTGGATTGTTTTGGCATGAAAATCCTAGTGATTGTGTACAAAAGCTTGGTAAGATTTAAGGACGAATGTAATAATATCACATATTATTTAAATATATTTATAACAAAATGCTCACCCCTTTTTATTTTTTGATAACATTGTTGGCCCAACCCAATATTATAATTAGAATCAGCCCAGCAAAAACGTGTATTTCGAGAAAGTGCAAATGGCATGTATTTCTTTAGGAAATAAAATAAATGGGCCGCATGGACGCTACATTATTTGTTCACCCAGCCCAGCTAATGGCTGTAATTCAAAAAAAGATCAAATTGACAGTAAATTCTACCACGCAAAAAAGACTGTAAATTATGAAAAAATGGGTTGAATACATGCCACATTTTTGGAGGCTGAAATGTGGGCCAATAGGTCGAAGCCAACGCAAGACGTGGTCAATTTAGTCAACAAATGATTCTGACATGTTAGCCGTTGGATTTACATCCAATGACCTGCATCCATCTTCAATCTCTCGTCTTCTTCCTCCAGCGCCGCCGGGACCACCTCCCGCCTCCTGCTGCTAGCAGCTCTGCTTAGCACGCTTCGCTATGAAGCGCTACTCCACCGTTGGCCAGGCCATCCCTCCACCCCTCCACACCTCCTATTCTTCTCCACTGACTGCCGAACCACACCGCACTAGAACCAGTTAACCCTCATACACCTCTTCGTCTGCGACTCTACTCCCGCGTCTTCCCATCTCCGGCTCGTTGCTGTCCAGGGCCTCGCCATCGTCCACCATCTTGGATGCGCTCGACGCGGCATGGTCAACGTGGTCAACGAACGACATCATCAGAAGTAGACTATGCGTGGAGAGGCTGACAGCTGGGTCCACGGCCACACACAAGGAAATGCCTCCTAATTACGCGCAAAATAATGATTCCTCCACCTGACATCTGGGACCCACCGGAAGGGCCTCTGTATTTCGCAAAAAAACGTGCCCCCCGCTGACAGGTCGGACCCACCAGCTATCTTCGCACGCAAGGAAGTGCCTCCGTATTACGCATAAAAAAATGAATACTCCCCCTGCCAGCTGGAACCCAGCATAGTGGGAGGCTGAATTGTGGGGCAACCAAGTTGACGGGGACGGAGGGCTTTGTCAACTTAGTCAATATGAACGATTCTAGCTCCTGTTACCATACAATGTTCATCCAACGGCCGTAGTGCTTCTTCAACCTCTGGTCTTCTTGCTCTAGCCACCCAAACCAGCGCCGGTCGTGCCGCGTGCTCCAGCCTCCCGTGGCCAGCTGTGATGCCGTGGAGGCCTCACCGCCCCCTACTACTCCCACCGCTGGCCATGCCATCCCTCTACTCACTCACACCCCCTGTTATTCTGCGGCGACGACAGCCTCACACCGCAGCCGAACCAGTGAACCCTCGTACTCCTCTTCGCATGGGCATCCACTGCCGTGTCTTCCCCGGCTCTGCGTCGTCCCCTTCCTAGGCCTCGCCATCGTCCACCACCGTGGTGCTCTCGGCGCGGCGTGGTCAATGTGGTCAACGACCGACTTCCATCGGAAGAGTACTGTGCGTGGAGAGGCTGACAGCTGGGTCCATGGCGGCCGCAAGGAAGTGCCTCCTTATTACGCGCAGAATAATTATTCTTCCACCTGACAGCAGGGACCCACCGGACGGGCCACCATATTTCGCGAAAAAACGTTTCGCCCCTGACTGCTGGGACCCACCAGCTACAGCTTCGCACGCAAGGAAGTACGTCCGAGAAAAAAATGATTCGCCCCCCTGACTGCTGGGACCCACCAGCTACATCTTCGCACGGAAGGAAGTGCCTGACAGCCCGGACCCACCTGGTCGAAGCGTACGCAGCGTTGTCATTCTGGTCGCGAACGTGTACGTACATACTGGTGGATGTAGAGGTGCGCACGTGTCCTAGTAGAGGCGCGCACGTGTCGTAGTAGAGGCGCGTACATGTCGTAGTAGAGGCGCGCATGTAGCATGTACACGTACGTACATCGGCCAATGTGCAAGAAAGAAAATACGGCCACGTATGTGTACATACGGGTGGGATCTCGAACGCCTACTCGCGCATACGTACGGCCAGGGCTCGTGTACATGGCTGGGTCGGAACGGAGAAGCAACGTCGTCGTCGTGTTCATCGGGAGGCAACAGAATGCGTCGTGTTCATGGGGAGGCAACGGAATGCGTCGTGTTCATTGGGAGGCAACAGAACGCGTGGGAGCCAACCGGCTTGGACAGAACAGGCGATGGAAATGAGGCCTGGTGTACCGCAGAACGGAGGAAACGGCCTTGTGTTCGACCGGCCACGTTCGAAACGTGATCCTGTTCATCGGGAGGGGTCTGGCGTACCACAAAACGGAGGAAACGGACCTCCTACAGTCGAAACGGGAGTCCTGTTGATCGGGAGGGGTGTGGCATACCGCAAAACAGACGAAATGGACTTGTATTGGAGCGCTACGGTCGAAACGGGGATCCTGTTCATCAGGAGGGGTGTGGCGTACCACAAAACGGCACTCCAGGGATATTGTTTATCTCCACCGTCGACCTCCTCCAGCCTCCATGGGCTACCGTCGACCTCCTCCAGCCTCCACGGGCTCCTGTTCATCCAGCCTCCACCGCGCGCTACTCCACCAGCCACTGTTCAACCACCCCTCCATGGGCACCCCTCCACCGTCTACTGTTCATCCAGCCCTCCATAGGTTCGTCCTGTTCATCCAGCCCTCCACGGGGTCCTATTCATCCAGCCCCAACCGGCTCGATTGATTGGGGTCCTGTTCATCCAGAGGCAATGCCACGGGGTCTTCATCCACCCCCACCGCTCACTGCTCATCCATCCCCCCCCGCAACACTCACAGTTCATCTAGGGGCATCATCGATCGACTTCATTTAGCAGCAGTAGCGAAGGAATCGCTCGATCGGGTTCAGTTAACAGCCATCAATCGATCGCTCGGGTTCAGTAACACATAGCCTACAGTGCAATCGCTCGGGTTCAGTTAGAGCCCAATGCCTCGCTCAGGTTCAGTTAGAGCCAACGCCTCGCACACACACGCGTACGTGTACGAGAGAAACGCGCATTTCTCGGCCCCCGACCACCCACCGTAACCGGGAACTCCCCGAAATTTTCCTCGCCCTCACTTCTACCACGGTTTTTTCCGTCATGGACGGCCCAAAGAATGTCATGCAGCTGCGTCTCCGGCCCGCCCAGGACGAAAAGCCCATTTTCTGTCATGATTTTTTGTCATAGAAGTAGGAGCGCACCACATCTATGATGATACCGAGTTTTGTCACAATTATCGTCATAGAAGTGTCATAAGTATGACAGGAAAAAAAATCGTTCGGCCCAAAATGTCACGGATGTGTCTTTTTTTGTAGTGTTTCGTCTTCGTCTATCGGTAACTTTACTTGAGGCTATATTTTTATTCACCACATGATATGTGTTTTGCTTGGAGCGACTTGTATGATTTGAGTCTTTGATTTTTAGTTTACCACAATCATCCTTGCTGTGCACACCTTTTGGTATAGACACACATGAATTGTGATTTATTAGAATACTCTATGTGCTTCTCTTATATCTTTTGAGCTAGGCAATATTGCTCTAGTGCTTCACCTATATCTTTTGAGAGCATGACGGTGGTTTTATTTTATATAAATTGTTGAACTCTCACGCTTCACTTATATTATTTTGAGAGTCTTTTAGAACAACATGGTAATTTGCTTTGGTTATAGAATTAGTCCTAATATGATGGGCATCCAAGATGGATATAATAAAAACTTTCATATAAAGTGCATTGAATACTATGAGAAGTTTGATTCTTTATGATTGTTTTGAGATATGACGATGGTGATATTAGAGTCATGCTAGTAGAGTAGTTGTGAATTTGAGAGATACTTGTGTTAAACTTGTGATTCCCGTAGCATGCACGTATGGTGAACCATTATGTGATGAAGTTGGAGCATGATTTATTTATTAATTGACTTCCTTATGAGTGGCGATCGGAGACGAGCGATGGTCTTTTCCTACCAATCCATCCCCCTAGGAGCATGCGTGTAGTACTTTGTTTCGATAACTAATAGATTTTTGCAATAAGTATGTGAATTCTTTATGACTAATGTTGAGTCCATGGATTATACACACTCTCACCCTTCCACCATTGCTAGCCTCTCTAGTGCCCCACAACTTTCGCCGGTACCATACACCCACCATATACCTTCCTCAAAAAAGCCACCATACCTACCTATTATGGCATTTCCATAGCCATTCCGAGATATATTGCCATGCAACTTTCCATCGTTCCGTTTATTATGACACGCTCCATCATTGTGATATTGCTTGCATGATCATGTACTTGACATCATATTTGTGGCAAAGCCACCGTTCATAATTTTTCATACATGTCGATCTTGATTCATTGCACATCCCGGTACTCCACCGGAGGCATTCACATAGAGTCATATTTTGTTCTAAGTATTGAGTTGTAATTCTTGAGTTGTAAGTAAATAAAAGTGTGATGATCTTCATTATTAGAGCATTGTCCCATGTGAGAAAAGGATGATGGAGATTATGATTCCCCCACAAGTTGGGATGAGACTCCGGACGAAAATAAATAAATAAGAGGCCGTAAAAAAAGAGAAGGCTCAAATAAAAAAACGAGAGAAAAGGAGAGAAGGGGCAATGTTACTATCCATATTCCACACTTGTGCTTCAAAATAGCACCAAGATCTTCATGACAGAGAGTTTCCTATGTTGTCACTTTCATATACTAGTTTGAATTTTTCATTATAGAACTTGTCTTGTATATTCCAATGATGGGCTTCCTCAAAGTGCCCTAGGTCTTCGTGAGCAAGCAAGTTGGATGCACACCCACTTAGTATTTTTTGAGCTTTCATACACTCATAGCTCTAGTGCATCTGCTGCATTGCAATCCCTACTCACTCACATTGATATCTATTGATGGGCATCTCCATAGCCCGTTGATACGCCTAGTTAATGTGAGACTATCTTCTTCTTTTTGTATTCTCCACAACCACCATTCTATTCCACATATAGTGCTATATCCATGGCCCATGCTCGTGTATTGCATGAAGATTGAAAAAGTTTGAGAACATCAAAAGTATGAAACAATTGCTTGGCTTGTCATAGGGGTTGTGCATGATTTAAATATTTTGTGTGATGAAGATAGACAATAGCCAGACTATATGATTTTGTAGGGATAGCTTTCTTTGGCTGTCAGGACCCCGATCCTAAGTCACACTGATCTAGCATGTAACACATCATATCACTTTGCGGCCTCACGCACGGTATTCCCACGGGTGCCACCTTACCTGGCCCGGGACCGTTTGCGCATTTTGGCTCACGTATATGATAGTGCCGCCAGCATCCATATGACAAAGAACCCGGGCTGACATGGCTAGTCGTGAACCCAAAGTGGCACTAACTTACAGGGACAGGCATACATGACCCAACAACGAACGTGTCGGTCATCAGCGAGTGAATCCGGGCTGTAGCAACTGGGCTAGCAGGACTCCGGTAAACCGGGCTGTAGCAGGCTAACAGGACTCCGGTAGAAACCGCGTGACATTTCCCTGAAGGGACAGACACAGGAACGAAGGACACATGCCGGCCAGCCTAAGTGTTCCAGAGCAGTAGCAAGCTACCAGGGCTCAGTGGAAGCACTAGGAGACATTTCCCGGTAAGAGAGGCTACCAAGGATAAACAACTAGGTTGTCAGATCCCACACATACCAAGCATTTCAATAACATACACACAATATGCTCGATATGTGCAAATACAACATGGCATCACAACATGACTCTATGACTCAAGTATTTATTCAGTAGGCTCCGAGGAGCGAAATATTACAAGCATGAGTCTCATGACCCAACATTCAGAGCATACAAGTCAAAGCACAAGCGGAAGCTTAACATGTCTGAGTACAGACATCTACAAAAGAAAAAGGCTGAGAAGTCTGACTGTCTACCAGATCCTGCCGAGGGCACAAGATCGTAGCTGAGGTAAGAAGCTAAACGTCGAAGTCCACGTGGAACTACTAGCGAGACTGAAGTCTCTCTACAAAAACATAAATTAAGCAACGTGAGTACAAATGTACATAGCAAGACTTACATCAAAACTAACTACATATGCATCAGTATCAACAAAGGGGTGGTGGGGTTTAACAGCAGCAAGCCAGCTTTGACTCAGTGGCTATCCTGAACAACGACTGCAAGTAACTCTTTTGAGGTGGCGCACACGAGTCCACATATTCACCATATCAATACACCACTATGGATCCGCTCCCGTCTCCCTACGAGAACGACATCCATAGCACTCACGCTTATTTTGCGTATTTTAGAGTATCCACTTTCACTTGTCTATGAACTGTACAGGCAACCCAGAAGTCCTTTACCGCGGACACGGCTATTCGAGTAGATCATATTGACCCTGCAGGGGTGTACTTCTTCACACACGCTCTCGCCACTTACCGCCATGTACACGTCATGTATCTCGGCAACCTTCAAGCGGAAGCCTGGCGAGGGTGTCGGCCACGACCTGACTAACCACACAAGTCTCTCGTCCAGGTTTATCGCCTATTCAGGTTCCATCCTCAAGGAGATCCGGCCGGGGTGTCGCTCACGGCCCCAAATGATGTGTGTAGGGTTCCCAAGCCCACCTCGACGGGTGGATCTACGCTTGGTACACAGTGCCACGGTGCCTAGTCTGTCCCAAGCCCACCTGTACCGGGTGCCACTTGGTAGACTACTAACACTACCTAAAAACACCAGAAACTAGTTGCAACTCCTGGACAGAGATCAAGTTGATTAATAAGTCGAGAGAGCTTGGAGTGCCCGGAGCCCAATGTGTGGTAGTAACTGTTCATGGATCACAAACACAGAACTCAGTTCCTGAGGACGGTTTCAATGAGACAACCCACCATGTACTCCTACATGGCCTCTCACCGCTACCTTTACCAAATCGTGTTCACACACTTAGCTCACACACAATAGGACATGTTCACACACCTCTGATTCATCCCCGATGAACCAGAGCTGACTCAACTCTAAGCAGTAGCAGGCATGACAAACAAGCATGAATGAGTAGGCACAACAGGGCTCAAACAACTCCTACTCATGCTAGTGGGTTTCATCTATTTACTGTGGCAATGCCAGGTCATGCAGAGGATAAGGGGTTCAACTACCCCAGCATGTAACAGTTGAATCGGTGTTGTCCTAATGCAGTAAAAGAGAGTAGGAGCGAGAGAGTGGGATTGTATCGGAATGAACAAGGGGTTTTTGCTTGCCTGGCACTTCTGAAGATAGCATTGAGTCTTCATCAGTGTCAACGATCACAACGTCGGAACATCGTCTATCGAGAGGGGACAAGCACCGACAAACAAAGAAGAAATACAATCAATGCAATGCACAATATGATGCATGATCATGACATGGCAATATGCTGTGGTTTGGGCAAATGCAACTAGCAGCAAGTTAAATGGAGTTGGTTTGAATCTAAGATTCAAATTCAAACTCCATACGTGGATATTTAAATGCCATTTATATTATTTGTGCTAAACAGCAGCTATAAGTTGTTCTAACATGCATGAAAATGGTGCAGATGGATAGATTGGATTTTTTTGATCATTTTTCATATATAAATTATTTCATTTGGAGTTACGGTTGAATTTCTATGAATTTTAGAAGTTTTAGACATTTTCTGGAATTACTGAGTTATTTTTAATCCAGAAAATGATTTACTACGTCAGCCTGACGTCAGGGTGACGTCAGCGGTCAACGGGGCGGTCCAGGTCAAACTGACCAGTGGGTCCCGTCTTTCAGTAGTTAGTTAAACTAACTAAATTTAGTTAGCGCTAATCCGGGGTTAGTTAGCAGGGCAGGCCCCACCTGTCATGGACCCAAGGGTCAAACTGGGCCCACCCGGTCAACTTGGTCAGCGGGGTCAAACCCGCCGGACTTGGTCCACGGCTCATCGCCGGTGAAGCCTGAGACGGCGGAGGGGGTCGGAATTTGCCCACGGTCGACCAAGTCGACCGCGGTTTGGTCCTACGCGTAGCTGGGGCTCGCGCGCATCTAGTAGGCCAAGCAGGAGGAGCTGGGGTGGTCTGAGTCGACGGTGGCGAGCACGAATGCGGCGGCCGGAGTTCGAGTCTCGGCGGTTTCGGTGTTGCGAAGCACGACAGGAGCAGCTGGAGGGGTTTTTGGGCTTCTGGCATTGCGCTGAGCACGGCTATGCGCTCGGTTGCAGCGGCCACGGCGGCGACATGGCTGGGCGGTGGTGAGCTTCGGTCGTCGGTGAAGCGGAGGCTATGGCAAGGAAAAGAGCACGGGAGAGAAGGGAGAAGAGGCAGGGGCTCACGTAGGGGTCGTTGACGGTCTTAGCGGGCTCGGGGAGGCGTGGACGGCGGCGAATCGACGACGTCGACGCTTGGTGCAGGAGGTTGAAGATGGCCTCCAAGGCGTCGTCACGGGGCACTCGGCGATGTGTTGCTCGGCGACGAGGAAGAGGTGGTCGAGGTGGAGCTCGTGGACCTTTCTAGGGGGCGAAGGGGAGGCGGTGGCTGCGGCTATGGCGAACGGCGGCGGCGGTCGCTCTCGGGTGAGCTCGGGGAAGGGGCTCGAGGGCGAGGGGGGAGAGCAGAGAGTGAGGGGAGAGGCAGAGGGGGTTGCGGGGTGGCGCCGAGGAGTGGCTTCGAGGCGTCGCCACGCTGTCCAAGCAGGGCAGGCAGCCAGGGAGCTGCGTGGCGAGCTCGGCGTGCGCGGGCGCGCTCCTCTCTGCCTGCCTGGCGAGAGGAAGAAGGTGGCTGGCACGGGCCAGCACAGTGCTGGGCCGGCCAGTGGGCTGCCAGGTGGGCTGCGCCAGGTAGGTGGCCAGGTACATCTCTCTCTCTTACTTAATTTAGGTTTTGTTTTTCTATTTTTCTGTAAGTTTGTGGATTTACTAAAAATAGTTAGACACCTTCAAAAATCCTGAAAATAATCATAGGCTATGTTTAGATTAATTCCAACAGCCCACGCTTATTTCCAGAATTATTTGAGCATTTAAAATATTTACTAGCATTTAAATGCCCAAATGCAAAGTACATATGGTTTAATTCAGTGACCAAATATGTCATGGAAAAATGTGCAACACCTCTGGTTATGGTTCTAGCATTTTCCAGAAATGATGAACATTTTTGAAAGTCATTTGGATTCACTAAAAATATTTTTAGGTTGAACCTATTTGAATTCCATTTGGTGCTAGGGTTTGAACATCCCCATTTCAAATTTCCATGAAAGTTAAACATGATGCAAGCAAGATGCAAACACTAGGCAGCACCAGAAGCTAGGGATGTGACAACTCGCCCCCACTAAACAAGAATCTCGTCCCGATATTCAAGCGTAGGGTAGGATGAAGGGGGAACGCAAACTAACATAATCTTCATGATCCAGGTGGCACTTCATCAGAACGTTGAATCGATCACCATCTTGTCTTGTCGTCTTGCTCTGAGAACTCCAACTAACATGACAAGAAGAGGAAAGGAGAACTCTAGAAGAATCGATCCTCTCGAAGACCGAACAACTCAGGATCAATTCATGGGATGAGACATTAACACATCTCTCGAGCTGAGACACGAAGCATACATCTAAAGAAATGGAGTGAGACAGATAACGAGGGCTCGCTAAGTAGACAACAATTCCAGACTTAAGAATGTGGTGATCGGTTGTCAACGTAGCGAGGAGTTGAATTGCCATGATACCATAACAGGGCACCTTAGGGAAGGTGACTCGTAGAAATATCCCCTTAAGTGGCAAAAAGAATTACCTTTGATTCAGAGATCATGGAAACTCTTTATACCAGCCTAAAGCAATTCTCGAGCGATCATTTGGAGGGGTTCGGTAGAATGGCATATCCGGATTAGAATGGATGATGTGGATTACCTTGTTGAAAACAACACAAGGGATGATTTTAGTAACTGGGGAGAAGCTCAACAGTAGAGAGTGAGTCCACTGTTTGAAAAGTTATAACATAATCGAGGAAACTAAGAGCAATCCCAATTAGTGCCGATGATAACACCTAGCGCTTGTGTGTGCTCTCAAGAACTTGAGCATTTCCATATTCATCAAGGTTTTACCAATTTCCGTGTCAAGGGTCCTGGCAACACAACACATTACCATGATGAATAGTGATGGATGATGCAGATGCAAAGGAAGATAACACCTTCTCAGATTTCACCTTAGCAATGCCAAGGTCGCAAGATCTGGATAATCGACCGAGATACATTTAGCACTCCGCTTCTAATGTTCTCCTTGATGTGCTAGTGTATCCCATTCATAGATATGGTTTGATATCTAGAACATCAAGTAAAAGGCCGGACTTCGGAAACACCAAATCCATAAGGAACAACTTCTGGAGTAAATCCTACGAAATCCTTATGGGGAGGTGGCCAACTTCCCCAATCAAGATACTACAATAATAGGTCTTCTGGCTGGGTGTGTTAGCCACGACATCCACTTTACCGGATTACAGAGAGACCAATATTATAGTTCTTGGGAAATGTTCCAACCATCATATCTGCCTGAGATTCAAATCTGGTTGGTGTCAGGATAATCCAGAATCATCGAGTCTAGAAAGAAAAATGAAAGTTTGCAACACAAACCGACGAGATGACGTTGCGAGATTCTCGGGGGATGAACTACGATAGTAAACTCCAAAACATGAGCCATCTCTGCTACATACATGTGAACACGCTGTCGCAGACAAGCATGACCACCTAGTAGTCTTATAATAAAACACTATCGAGTTCAGGTGGGGAACCATCAACGAGGATAATGAAGTCTTGTGCATGAACTAGTATTCGCACAACAACTCCTTTTCCCTTGAACAAATCAATCAGTGGCTTGGTGTGCTAGGAAACCCATATAGAATGGAGGCGGCCAACCTACCAAACCATAGAGTACTTAGCGCATGTGCATGACCAACTTGGGACGATTCCAGAGGAAGCAACAACAAGCTTTCTCGAATTCACGGCGGCAACTTGCATCGATTGCACGTGAACTTAGAGAAAATCGCTACTTTCATCCAAACATATGCTTCATGAATGGAACATGAAGGCATTGTTTACAAAGTTTCCAACACTAGCTTAATGTTTAACACGAATCATGGGGGAGACAAGATGCTGCTGATGGGCTCAACAGCAACTCATCAGAATTTCCATATCACTGGACTTCCACCACTATGTGAACAATGTGATAGTATTGGTCAGACCAAAAGATGTAATGGTGTATGCTCGAGGAATCAACCACGAGTAAGGCAACATTACGAATATCATTGGTTCTGATTTGATTTAAGGATAGCCCACACTCAAATCAAGGTTCAGACAAGAAAATAGATTCGACAACCGATCACGAGGAACAATCGATGAAGATATCATCTCTCTTCAACACACACACAAGGATATCCCTTTGGAAATTAACTAAATTAGACAAGCTTTTATCTTCCAACTCTCCAAGTTGTTGTTTAGCTTGACCAACTAGCTCAGGGGTATCCCACACAGATTCTTGGAGAATGTCTGGTTTACAAGAAACCAACTTGACCACGAACTAAACATAGCGATCAGGTGACAACCTGGTGATACTTCTGAGAAGATATTCAGAAAATCACGTACCACTGATATGTTGCTAAGCTCGAGAACAATCTTGCTTTTCAGGGCAAGACGATATGATCAAAGAGCGAGGGATTTGGAATAATCCTAACTCATCGATCGAGGAGTGCACCAGGAAAATGGACTAGGTAGCACGATCAACCTTAGGGTGATGATTCAATAACCAACACACTAAGAATGAAAATATTGTCCTTTAACTACCAAGCAACGGGGTTGCTAGGAGTATAGATTTCACACATCACGATTCACTTGTAGGTGTTCCGGTTACCATAACACGGAACCGAGGAATGAATAATGATGGCGAGAAGTATCACTGTATCAAGAGTTCATAGGATGGTGTGCAATTCCCATGATAATCTTAATATAAAGATGGTAACAATCCAAGGTGGAACAGAACAAAAACTGGATTAGTATTTTGATCTGCGGAGCACAACTGCTTTGACCCAATCCTGGATATAGATGAGGTACTGGAGTTTGTTTCTCCTAGTCATTCTAGAATAGAATGGCTTGACGGACCACAAGAGTGATAGGCATCGATGAACAAATGCTCGCATACTCTTGACTATTAATTGATAGATGATGGTCGGACTACAATTGAAGAAGGACAACTCAAAGGAACATATAACTTTCTGAGTTGTGGATGCATAGATTAGTATCTTGAACAAGTTCAACATATTTCTTCTAGATAACCTATACAGAAAAGGTAGAACTGACAGAGTCACAACATAGAATCGAGAACTCGCCAAGAGCACTCTGGTTGTGATATTTTGGTTTAGCGGGGAACTTCTGCCATAAGCAGTTCATGGTATTTGGGAGAAGGAAATACCACAGACCTCGAGGACTATCGCAAAGGTTACTAACAACCTAAGGAACTAGCAAATACTACCAACAGGAAGTAAGTAGGGTGAATCTCGGGTTCAAGGACCCAGGAATAGAATACCTACAATCTAAATGGCATCACGGGATGCTTTCGAGAATGGTGGCCAAAATGATCACACTGGGAACAAAAGCATGGCTAAATTACTAGGTGATACTCTAGACACCTAGGGTCATAATAATAGCTCCAACATATATGTCGAAGCAATAGAGTACCTCAACTCAGCAATTAGTGTGATTAACCTGGCGTAGAAGAACATTGAAACCAAAGGGAAAGGATTTTGCAAGTGCATCAGATTGTTTAGAAACCTGGGATGACTCGGACAGCATAACGGCTGTAAATGCTCAAAAGGATTTAAGACATCCTGCAAAATGGCGGCATAACCACTCGAACATCATAATATCAAGGTTTCGAGATCAGCTATCAACACGCGGAGGTAGTAGGAACTGAACTGAGGCGTGAAACCATCAATCCTATAAGTCTACGGATTAGTAACACATGATCCTGATAGAGGGAAGAGAAAGCCTAGTTCTTAACCCCGTAGGAAAGATAGTATGACTCAGATCAGAAGGGCATAAGGTAAAGGAGTAAAAAGAGCCTTACGTTCCATCCCAATAAATTCCCCTCCATATAACTAAAGAATTTCTAGACTCAACTTCGACCAGTTTGGCTTGGTAATCCTACAGGCAGTCAAGCTCTGATACCAAAGCTGTCAGGACCCCGATCCTAAGTCACACTGATCTAGCATGTAACACATCATATCACTTTGCGGCCTCACGCATGGTATTCCCATGGGTGCCACCTTACCTGGCCCGGGACTGTTTGCGCATTTTGGCTCACGTATATGATAGTGTCGCCAGCATCCATATGACAAAGAACCCAGGCTGACATGGCTAGTCGTGAACCCAAAGTGGCACTAACTTACAGGGACAGGCATACATGACCCAACAACGAACGTGTCGGTCATCAGCGAGTGAATCTGGGCTGTAGCAACTGGGCTAGCAGGACTCCGGTAAACCGGGCTATAGTAGGCTAACAAGACTCCAGTAGACACCACGTGACATTTCCCCGAAGGGACAGACACATGAATGAAGAAGGACACATGCTGGCCAACCTAAGTGTTCCGGAGCAGTAGCAAGCTACTAGGGCTCAGTTGATGCGGAGCATCCTTCCATCATCCCCATGGAGTCTACATCAACACATCCACCCCCACAAGGACCCATGACAAGAGCTAGAGCATGTGCTTTGGAAACCGAGGTGAACTCCTTCCTACTAGACTTGCATATGGACACAAATGGAACATGTATACTACCTCACTAAAATATGCTATGCATCCTTAGGTATGAAGTTGAACATCACCAAGGAGCTCAGGAGCATCCCCAAGGAGAAGGAGAACCACCCCAAGGCCATAAGGATCAAGAAGGAGTGCAGCAGCCGCTAAACAGCATGTCCCAGGTGACCCCGTGCGCACGGGCCCCAGAGACCCCGTGCCCACGGGCTACACAGGAACCCGGCGCTGGAGCACCCCGTGCGCATGGGCTTGTACCGTGCCCACGGGACCCCCGTGCGCACGGGCCCAACTTACCCCGTGCGCACGGGCCTCCCAGGATGGCCGGCTGAGATGAGATCTCCGACTCCCCTTCGTCTCCTTCAACCCCAAGCCTATATAATTCGTACCTAGGGCCATGTTTAGGGTTAGCAAAGTATTGGATGATATCTTGGTGAGCTTTGCTCCATTACCTTGCCTCTTTGAGGATCAAGACCCCATTAGGGAAGAATCCTTGAGGATTTCAAGACCTCCATTGGGAGAAGACTACCACTAAGACCCCTCTTCCTTTGGATTTGGGATGAACTTTGCCATTGTATCTTTCCTTTGATTTTGTTTGAGACTTGTGGATCTTGTGTTGTTACTCTAGTGGATGTGTAATCGGGAATTGTTGGAGTGATTGTCCCTTTGTGTTCATCCTTGTGTTCTTGTGTTTTATCTCCATTTTCCCCCTCCAAGTGTGAAAAGGTCCTTCCTAGGGTTCTACCCTACATCATATGGTATCATGAGCCACGTTGATTCACATCTTGGAGTCCCTACCTTCCACTTTCTAGCTTGATTTTGTTGTTTTTCGTCCTAATCCGAAAATCCCCACCAAAAATAGCCCCAAAAATTTTTCTTGCAATTTGTTGATCTTGTGAGATTTGGTTGATTTGATCCACGAATTTGGTGTTTGACAAGTGGATCTACCCCTCCACCATCATCCCCACCCATCCCCCACTGGAATTTGGCCAAAAACTTGCAATCCCCACGAAATCACAGGAAGTTCATCCGCTCTCGCGACACCCCATGCACACGGGCCATCGGAACCCCGTGCACACGGGACCCCGTGCACACGGGCCTCACTTACCCCGTGCGCACGGGCCATCCAGAAACTTTCGGCCATTTTCTGTTTTTCTTATTTTGGTTTCACCACCATCCCTCGTGTTCTTCCGCACCATTCCACGTGTTTGTTGAGTGTTCGATTGCGATTTCTCTTGTGTCCTAAGGTGTTTCGGCTACTTAGGCGCAACTTGGTAACATGATCGCCACCAATCATCGACTCGGACAACACTTTGACTTCGACAAGATCATCTTCGACCATAAGCAAGGACGGTAACCTCGACGACACTTTGTACTCCCTTGCCATTAACTTGATAGCTTTCAGCCATTTTGCATAGCTTACCCATCGAGACTAGCTTGTTGAGTATTGCCGGGCCACGTCTTAGTGCACCATTTAGTGTTCCGTCCATCCCGTGCATCTACTACTTGTTATCTCGTTGTGTGGCTCTTATATCAAGCATTGTGGCATAGTTGAAAAAAAAGATAAAAAGCTTTTAAGCAAAAGAGAAGAGAAGCAAAGAGCTTATAAACAATAGCATCGAGCCTTCACATTTGTGCATCATCTTGGTCACCACATACATTTTCATACTTGGGATAGTGAGACGAGTAGATTCTGTATTAGGTTGGTGCACTAGCGTATCTAGCCCATTAGTGCAATCGAGCTAGCGTCTCTCTAGTATCCGTACGACAAGAGCTTTTCCCGTGTTTCGATATCTTCGAGCTCATTCCTTGGTTGTGCGGATCCCATTTATCTTTCGTGTGTGTGTTCCTCGTGTTATATTGGCAGGTTGATCTATTTGTCTTATTTGCCATTTGTGAATCTTCTCAACTTTATCAACATCTCGACTAACATTTGCTTGAATTATTTGTGTCTTTCCTAACCAAGCTCCTCCATAGACCATTTACTTGTAGGTGTGAGAAACAATTCCCGGTACCAATTCCCCTATTGTAACATCACGTGGGATCGTACTTGTTACATCCACAATCTTCGGAAAAGGTAACTTTGGTTTTGTTCTCTCATTTTCCTACTCACCACCACTTTCTTATGATGGATAGGCCAAGCTCCTCTACCAATCCACTCTTCATCGAGCAAGACGATGACATGTCATCCTTCGTCACCAAGAGCCACCTCTTTGGTGCACAACGAGCGCTCCATCAAGAGCAACAAGCTATGAACGACCGCATCGACAACCTCGCCACCGACTTATGACTCTCCGAGCAACAAACACGCGACTACTTCGACAGCAAGCTCGATGCGCACAAGCAAGAGAACGATGCAAGAATGGACGAGATCCGAGCTTTGTTGGTCAACCGACATTCTTCAACTTCTTCCTACTCAAGACGGAGCCATTCAAGTCGACACTCCGACGACACCTCCTCCGGCTCAAGTACACCGTCATCGACCATTCTTCGACGAGCCGCGCGTCAAGACTGTCATGCATCTCGAGATCCACGACACGACAAACATTCCCAAGAGCAAGTTGATGAACAAGTCCCTCGTCCTCAAGAAAATCAAGTCGCTTTTGCTCCAGCTCAAGAATGACAACATCTTCGTTGTCAAGAAGAAGAAGAACGAGCGCGTCTACACCAAGAGAAACAAGACGCCGAGGCTCAACGTCTTCAACAACAACAACGAGAAGCACAAGCTATTGAGGCGGAACATGCCCTTCAAGAATCAAGTCGAGCCATCGCTAACCACAAACGCGAACGGCGGAATCAAGAGGAAGCCCTTCGAGAAGAAATACAAGAGAGGAACTATCAACCACGTGTGCACCGTCAAGTTTCTCAAGCTCCTTCCCAAGTTCGTCAAGCTCCACCTCAACCTCAAGTGCAACAAGAGCGACACCAAGTGTAACAAGTGCTTCAAGACCCTCGTCCACACCAAGAGCGACATCATGAGGAACGAGCATTCAAGGACTTTCCAAGGCAAGAGCGATATCGCAACCGCTATCAAGATGAAGAGAAACAATACAGAAAACTCAAATTCACAATGCCCAAGTTCAATGGAAGCAATGATCCGGAAGAATATCTCTCATGGGCATTGAAGGTCGACAAAATCTTTCCTTTGCACAACTATGAGGAAGAGAAGAAGATCGCAATGGCATCACTTGAGTTCCAAGACTATGTGCTCATATGGTGGGAACAAGTCCTTGAGCGCCGAGAAGCAAGAGGTGACCCTCCAATAACCACTTGGGCTCAAATGAAGGATGTCATGAGAGCACGATTTGTGCCCACCTACTACAACCGTGATCTCTTCAAGAAGCTACAACTCCTCAAGCAAGGAACAAAGAGTGTTGAAGAATACTACAAGGAAATGGAAATTGCCATGATTCGAGCCAATGTCAAGGAAGATGATGAGCAAACAATGGCACGATTCTTGAATGGACTCAATCACCCCATCAAGAAGATCGCCGACTTCCAACCCTACTCCAACCTCATCGAGCTAGTACATCAAGCGACCAAGGCGGAATGTCAAGTACAAGATGATTTCAAGTACGCCAAATACTCCTCCAAGACATACGGCTTCTCCAACAATCAAGCTTCAACAACTCCTCCAACATCTACGTCAACCAAGCCTTCTCCAAGCAACAACGACAAGACATCATACAAGAATCCTTCGTCAAGTTCAAGTCGCCTTCCTCCTACTACAAGCAACTACAAGCCGCGTGCTTCTTCCTCTACTCCGACCGATGAGACCGTCAAGACAAGCTCCTTCAAGTGTTTCACTTGTGGCGGTTGAGGCCACAAAGCCTTCCAATGCACCAACAAGCGCACCATGATCCTCAACGACGATGGCATCTACGACTCAATGAGTGAAGATGAAATGGAAGCTATTGAGCAAGTGGCCATGCACCGGAGCGTGAATGAGAATGAAGATGATCAAGTCTTTTGTGATGAGGATTCGAGCCCCGCTCTTGTTGTCTCCAAAGTCTTGACACTTCAACATCAACAAGAAGAAGACCAACGATACATCTTCCACACTAAAGCCGACATCAATGGAAGGTCAGTCAAGGTCATCATCGATGGAGGTAGTTGCCACAACTTGGAAAGTGAAGAACTATGTTCAAAGCTTCAATTGGTCAAGAGGAAGCACCCGCACCCCTACAAGGTTCAATGGCTAAGTGACTCCGGCACTATATGAGTTGAGCATACGGTCCAAGTCTCCTTCAAAATCGGTGCATATGAGGACACTTTGGAGTGTGATGTGGTCCCAATGACCGTTTGCCACCTCCTTCTTGGTCGACCATGGCAATTCGACCGTGGTGTCATCCACAATGGGCGTACCAATCACTATAGCTTCAAGATGAAAGGAAAAGAGTATGTGCTACAACCTATGTCTCCTAGTCAAGTGATAGCTGACAAGCTAGCCACCCACCATAGAGAGAAGAGTGAGAAAGTGATCCACCAAAACATGAGTGAGAGCAACAAGCCAAACTTGAGTGCCTCTTCGCCTAGAGAGAAAAACCTCATCCTATTTGCCACCAAAAGTGAGATGAGAGAAGTGTGTGAGAACCCCTCGAGTGTGATGCACTTTGTCCTTGTGTGCAAGGATGGAGAGCCAACAACTAACACTTCTCACGAGCTACCTTTAGTGTTTCAATCTCTTTTGCAGGAATTCCACGATGTTTTCCCTGATGAGCTACCTCCGGGTCTACCTCCACTATGAGGCATTGAGCATCGAATCGACCTCATCCCCGGAGCACCACTTCCAAACAAAGCTCCATACCGTGTCAACCCCGAAGAAACCAAGGAGATTCAACGGCAAGTACAACAACTAATCGACAATGGTCATGTACGTGAAAGCTTAAGCCCTTGTGCCGTTCCCATTATACTTGTGCCTAAAACCGATGGAAGTTTCCGCTTGTGTTCCGATTGTAGACCTATAAATGCTATTACCGTTCGATATAGGCATCCCATTCCTCGCTTAGATGATATGCTTGATGAACTTAGTGGAGCCAACTTTTTCTCAAAAATTGATCTTAAAAGTGGCTATTATCAAATTCGCATTCAAGAAGGTGATGAATGGAAAACTGCTTTCAAAACCAAATTTGGCTTATATGAGTTGTCAGTGATGCCTATGGGTTTGTCGGAAGCACCCGGAACTTTCGTGCATCTTATGCATCATGTGCTTAGACCTTACATTGGAGTCTTCATTGTGGTTTACTTTGATGATATCCTTGTGTTTAGCAAAACCATGAAAGAGCATATTAATCATGTTAAATCTGTGATGCAAACTCTTCGCAAGGAAAGCCTTTATGCAAACTTGAAAAAATGCACTTTTGGCGTTGACAAAGTGGTTTTCTTGGGTTTTGTTGTCTCTTCCAAGGGTGTCCATGTTGATGAAGCTAAAATTGAAGCAATTAAAACTTGGCCTCAACCCACCAATTTGCAACAACTGCGAAGTTTTCTTGGTCTTGCAGGATTTTATCGCTGCTTTGTGAAAAACTTTAGCACAATCGCCGCTCCTTTGCATGCTTTGAGTAAGAAGAATACTCCTTTTGTTTGGGGATCTTTGCAATCAACCGCTTTTGATGAGCTCAAGTCTTTGCTTACTCATGCTCTGATTCTTGCTTTGCCCAACTTTGACAAAACTTTTGAGGTTCATTGTGATGCAAGTGGTACCGGAATTGGCGGAGTTTTAATGCAAGAAAAACGAGCAATTGCATACTTTAGTGAAAAACTCTCCGGTGCTCAACTTAACTATCCCATCTATGACAAAGAAATGTATGCTTTAGTGCTTGTCCTACATGTTTGGGTACATTATCTTAGACCTCATGAGTTTGTCATACACACCGATCATGAAACACTTAAATACCTAAAAGGACAAACTAAGTTGAACAAGCGTCCTGCTAAATGGAGTGAATTTATTGAATCTTTCCCATATGTGATCAAGTACATTAAGGGTAAGGAAAATGTAGTTGCCGATGCACTTTCACGCATATGCACGCTTGTCACTAAACTTGAGTTGAATGTTATTGGCTTTGAGCACATAAAAGACTTGTATGCTAATGATCCATCGTTTGCACCTCATTATGCTAAATGTTTGATGCATACATCTTGGGAACAATATTACATCAAGGATGGTTATCTTATGAGAGTTAACAAACTATGCATTCCCGAGTCTTCTCTTCGTTTGCTCCTTTTGCAAGAGGCTCATGGAGGCGGACTCATGGGACACTTTGGACGCGACAAGACTTTCGCCACGCTCTCCAAGAACTACTTTTGGCCCAAGATGTTCCGCGACGTCTCACGCTTCACCACCCGATGCTCTACATGTCGCAAAGCTAAGTCTAAAGCTCAATCTCATGGTCTTTACATGCCTCTTCCTATTCCTAATCAACCTTGGGAAGACATTAGTATGGATTTTGTACTTGGTTTGCCTCGAACTCAAAATGGAAAGGATTCCGTGTTTGTTGTTGTGGACCGATTTTCTAAGATGGCACATTTTATTCCTTGCAACAAGATAGACGATGCTTCACATATTGCAAATCTCTTTTGTAGGGAAATCTTGCGCCTCCATGAATACCAAAGACAATCGTCTCCGACCGCGACGTCAAGTTCTTGAGTTACTTTTGGAAGACTCTATGTGCCAAGCTTGGAATCAAGCTATTGTTCTCATCCGCATACCATCCTCAAACCGACGGCCAAACGGAGGTGACAAACCGGACACTATCCACTCTACTTCGCGTGTTGATCAAGAAGAACATCAAGGAGTGGGAGGCGTGTCTACCCATCACCGAGTACACCTACAACCGCGCAAGATATTCGACTACCGGCAAGTCCCCCTTCGAGGTCGTCTACGGCTTCAACCCGTTGTCCCCATTGGACATCCTACCTCTCCCTCTACAAGAGCGCACCAACATGGATGCGAGTGAACGAGCAAGCTACATCAAGAAGATGCATGAAGATACAAGAAACATCATCGAGCACCACGTACATCGACTAGCAACCAAGCTCAACATCAACAAACAACCCATGATCTTCAACATAGGTGATCTCGTGTGGCTACACCTTCGCAAGGACCGCTTCCCCAATGAATGCAAGTCCAAACTACTACCTCGAGCCGATGGACCATTCAAGGTGCTCGCACGCTACAACAACAACGCCTACAAGATTGAACTCCCACGAGACAAGTACAATGTGAGCGACATCTTCAACGTCAAAAACCTCTCGCCTTTCCACGGTGATGAAGATCTTGATCCGAGGTCGGATCATTTCGAAGGGAGGGGAGATGATGCGGAGCATCCTTCCATCATCCCCATGGACTCAACATCAACACATCCACCCCCACAAGGACCCATGACAAGAGCTAGAGCACATGCTTTGGAAACCAAGGTGAACTCCTTCCTACTAGACTTGCATATGGACACAAATGGAACATGTATACTACCTCACCAAAATATGCTATGCATCCTTAGGTATGAAATGGAACATCACCAAGGAGCTCAAGAGCATCCCCAAGGAGAAGGAGAACCACCCCAAGGCCATAAGGATCAAGAAGGAGTGCAGCAGCCGCAAAACAGCATGTCCCAAGTGACCCCATGCGCACGGCCCCCAGAGACCCCGTTCCCACGGGCTACACAGGAACCCGGCACTGTAGCACCCCGTGCGCACGGGCCCAACTTACCCTGTGCACACGGGCCTCCCAGGATAGCCGGCTGAGATGAGATCTCCGACTCCCCTTCGTCTCCTTCGACCCCAAGCCTATATAATTCATACCTAGGGCCATGTTTAGGGTTAGCAAAGTATTGGATGATATCTTGGTGAGCTTTGCTCCATTACCTTCCCTCTTTGAGGATCAAGACCCCATTAGGGAAGAATCCTTGAGGATTTCAAGACCTCCATTGGGAGAAGACTACCACCAAGACCCCTCTTCCTTTGGATTTGGGATGAACTTTGCCATTGTATCTTTCCTTTGATTGTGTTTGAGACTTGTGGATCTTGTGTTGTTACTCTAGTGGATGTGTAATCGGGAATTGTTGGAGTGACTTTCCCTTTGTGTTCATCCTTGTGTTCTTGTGTTTTATCTCCATTTTCCCCCTCCAAGTGTGAAAAGGTCCTTCCTAGGGTTCTACCCTACATCATCAGTGGAAGCACTAGGAGACATTTCCCGGTAAGAGAGGCTACCAAGGATAAACAACTCGGTTGTCAGATCCCACACATACCAAGCATTTCAATAACATACACACAATATGCTCGATATGTGCAAATACAACATGGCATCACAACATGACTCTATGACTCAAGTATTTATTCAGTAGGCTCCGAGGAGCGAAATATTACAAGCATGAGTCTCATGACCCAACATTCAGAGCATACAAGTCAAAGCACAAGCGGAAGCTTAACATGTCTGAGTACAGACATCTACAAAAGAAAAAGGCTGAGAAGTCTGACTGTCTACCAGATCCTGCCGAGGGCACAAGATCGTAGCTGAGGTAAGAAGCTAAACGTCGAAGTCCACGTGGAACTACTAGCGAGACTGAAGTCTCTCTGCAAAAACATAAATTAAGCAACGTGAGTACAAATGTACCTAGCAAGACTTACATCAAAACTAACTACATATGCATCAGTATCAACAAAGGGGTGGTGGGGTTTAACAGCAGCAAGCCAGCTTTGACTCAGTGGCTATCCTGAACAACGACTGCAAGTAACTCTTTTGAGGTGGCGCACACGAGTCCACATATTCACCATATCAATACACCACTATGGATCCGCTCCCGTCTCCCTACGAGAACGACATCCATAGCACTCACGCTTATTTTGCGTATTTTAGAGTATCCACTTTCACTTGTCTATGAACTGTACAGGCAACCCAAAAGTCCTTTACCGCGGACACGGCTATTCGAGTAGATCATATTGACCCTGCAGGGGTGTACTTCTTCACACACGCTCTCGCCACTTACCGCCATGTACACGTCATGTATCTCGGCAACCTTCAAGCGGAAGCCTGGCGAGGGTGTCGGCCACGACCTGACTAACCACACAAGTCTCTCGTCCAGGTTTATCGCCTATTCAGGTTCCATCCTCAAGGAGATCCGGCCGGGGTGTCGCTCACGGCCCCAAATGATGTGTGTAGGGTTCCCAAGCCCACCTCGACGGGTGGATCTACGCTTGGTACACAGTGCCACGGTGCCTAGTCTGTCCCAAGCCCACCTGTACCGGGTGCCACTTGGTAGACTACTAACACTACCTAAAAACACCAGAAACTAGTTGCAACTCCTGGACAGAGATCAAGTTGATTAATAAGTCGAGAGAGTTGGAGTGCCCAGAGCCCAATGTGTGGTAGTAACTGTTCATGGATCACAAACACAGAACTCGGTTCCTGAGGACGGTTTCAATGAGACAACCCACCATATACTCCTACATGGCCTCTCACTGCTACCTTTACCAAATCGTGTTCACACACTTAGCTCACACACAATAGGACATGTTCACACACCTCTGATTCATCCCCGATGAATCAGACCTGACTCAACTCTAAGCAGTAGCAGGCATGACAAATAAGCATGAACGAGTAGGCACAACAGGGCTCAAACAACTCCTACTCATGCTAGTGGGTTTCATCTATTTACTATGGCAATGATAGGTCATGCAGAGGATAAGGGGTTCAACTACCGCATCATGTAACAGTTTAATCGGTGTTGTCCTAATGCAGTAAAAGAGAGCAGGAGCAAGAGAGTGGGATTGTATCAGAATGAACAAGGGTGTTTTGCTTGCCTGGCACTTCTGAAGATAGCATTGAGTCTTCATCAGTGTCAACGATCACAACACCGGAACATTGTCTATCGAGAGGGGACAAGCACCGACAAACAAAGAAGAAACACAATCAATGCAATGCACAATATGATGCATGATCATGACATGGCAATATGCTGTGGTTTGGGCAAATGCAACTAGCAGCAAGTTAAATGGAGTTGGTTTGAATCTAAGATTCAAATTCAAACTCCATACGTGGATATTTAAATGCCATTTATATTATTTGTGCTAAACAGCAGCTATAAGTTGTTCTAACATGCATGAAAATGGTGCAGATGGATAGACTGGATTTTTCTGATCATTTTTCATATATAAATTATTTCATTTGGAGTTACGGTTGAATTTCTATGAATTTTAGAAGTTTTAGACATTTTCTGGAATTACTGAGTTATTTTTAATCCAGAAAATGATTTACTGCGTCAGCCTGACGTTAGGGTGACGTCAGCGGTCAACGGGGTGGTCCAGGTCAAACTGACTAGTGGGTCCTGTCTGTCAGTAGTTAGTTAAACTAACTAAATTTGGCCCACCCGGTCAACTTGGTCAGGGGGGTCAAACCCGCCGGACTTGGTGCACGGCTCGTTGCCGGTGAAGCCCGAGACGGCGGAGGGGGTCGGAATTTGCCCACGGTCGACCAAATCAACCGCGGTTTGGTCCTACGCGTAGCTGGGGCTCGCGCGCATCTAGTAGGCCAAGCGGGAGGAGCTGGGGTGGTCTGAGTCGACGGCGGCGAGCATGAATGCGGCGGCCGGAGTTCGAGTCTCGGCGGTTTCGGTGTTGCGAAGCATGGCAGGAGCAGCTGGAGGGGGTTTTGGGCTTCTGGCGTTGCGCTGAGCACGACTATGCACTCGGTTGCAGCCGTAGGTGACGGTGGCCATGGCGGCGACATGGCTGGGCGGCGGTGAGCTTCGGTCGTCGGCGAAGCGGCAGCTATGGCGAGGAAAAGAGCACAGGAGAGAGGGGAGAAGAGGCAGGGGCTCATGTAGGGGTCGTTGACGGTCTTAGCGGGCTCGGGGAGGCGCGGACGGCGGTGAATCGACGACCGCAACGCTCGGTGCAGGAGGTTGAAGATGGCCTCCAAGGCGGCGTCACGGGGCACTCGGCGATGTGTTGCTCGGCAACGAGGAAGAGGTGGTCGAGGTGGAGCTCGTGGACCTTTCTAGGGGGCGAAGGGGAGGCGATGGCTGCGGCTATGGCGAACGGCGGCGGCGGTCGCTCTCGGGTGAGCTCGGGGAAGGGGCTCGAGGGCGAGGGGGGAGAGCAGAGAGTGAGGGGAGAGGCAGAGGGGGCTGCGGGGTGGCGCCAAGGAGTGGCTTCAAGACGTCGCCACGCTGTCCAAGCGGGGCAGGCAGCCAGGGAGCTGCATGGCGAGCTCGGCGTGCGCGGGCGCGCTCCTCTCTGCCTGCCTGGCGAGAGGAAGTAGGTGGCTGGCACGGGCCAGCACAGTGTTGGGCCGGCCAGTGGGCTGCCAGGTGGGCTGCGCCAGGTAGGTGGCGAGGTACATCTCTCTCTCTCTCTTACTTAATTTAGTTTATGTTTTTCTATTTTTCTGTAAGTTTGTGGATTTACTAAAAATAGTTAGACACCTTCAAAAATCCTGAAAATAATCATAGGCTCTGTTTAGATTAATTCCAACAGCCCACACTTATTTCTAGAAATATTTGAGCATTTAAAATATTTACTAGCATTTAAATGGCCAAATGCAAAGTACATATGATTTAATTCAGTGACCAAATATGTCGTGGAAAAATGTGCAACACCTCTGGTTATGGTTCTAGCATTTTCTAGAAATGATGAACATTTTTGAAAGCCATTTGGATTCACTAAAAAATTTTTTAGGTTGAACCTATTTGAATTCCATTTGGTGCTAGGGTTTGAACATCCCCATTTCAAATTTCCATGAAAGTTAAACATGATGCAAGCAAGATGCAAACACTAGGCAGCACCAGAAGCTAGGGATGTGACATTGGCCATGTTATTTTGAGAAGACATGATTGCTTTGTTAGTATGCTTGAAGTATTATTATTTTTATGCCAATATTAAACTTTTGTCTTGAATCTTTCAGATCTGAACATTCATGCCACAATAAAAAAAATTACATGGATAAATATGTTAGGTAGCATTCCACATCAAAAATTATGTTTCTATCATTTACCTACTCAAGGACGAGCGGAATTAAGCTTGGGGATGCTTGATACGTCTCCAACGTATCTATAATTTTTGATTATTCCATGCAATTATATTATCTGTTTTGGATGTTTAATGGGCATTAATATGCTATTTTATATTATTTTTAGGACTAACCTATTAACCAAGGGCCCAGTGCTAGTTTCTGTTTTTTTGCCTATTTTAGAGTTTTGCAGAAAAGGAATACCAAACGGAGTCCAAACGGAATGAAACCTTCGCAATGATATTTCTTGGACCGAAAGCAAACCAGGAGACTTGGAGATGAAGTTGGAGACGCAACAAGGAAGCCATGAGGCAGGAGGGTGCGTCCAGGGGGGTAGGCGCGCCCCCACCCTCGTGGGCCCCTCGTGGCTCCTCTGACCTAGTTCCTTCGGCTATATATACTCTTATAACCTAAAAACTTCGGGGAGATCCACGAAACCACTTTTCCACCGCCGCAACCTTCTGTACCCGTGAGATCCCATCTAGGGACCTTTTCCGACGTCCTGCCGGAGGGGGATTCGATCACGGAGGGCTTCTACATCAACACCATTACCTCTTCGATGAAGCGTGAGTAGTTTGCCACAGACCTTCATGTCCAAATTTATTAGCTAGATGGTTTCTTCTCTCTCTTTGATTCTCAATACCATGTTCTCCTTGATGTTCTTGGAGATATATTGATGCAATATTCTTTTGCGGTGTGTTTGCCGAGATCCGATGAATTTGGATTTATGATCAAGATTATCTATGAATATTATTTGGTTCTTCTCTGAATTCTTATATGCATGATTTGATATCTTTGCAAGTCTCTTCGAATCTTGCGGTGTCCTTTCCCAGTGACAGTAGGGGCAGCAAGGCACGTATTGTATTGTTGCCATCGAGGATAACAAGATGGGGTTTTCATCATATTGCTTGAGTTAATTGCTCTACATCATGTCATCTTTCTTAATGCGTTACTCCGTTCTTTATGCACTTAATACTCTAGATGCATGTTGGATAGTGGTCGATATGTGGAGTAATAGTAGTAGATGCAGGCAGGAGTCGGTCTACTTGACACGGACATGATGCCTATGTTCATGATCATTGCCTTAGATGTCGTCATAATTATGCGCTTTTCTATCAATTGCTCGACAGTAATTTGTTCACCCACCATAATATTTGCGATCTCGAGAGAAGCCACTAGTGAAATCTATGGCCCCCGGGTCTCTTTTCCATTATATTGAATCTTGTTTACATCTTGCTAGTTTCCGATCTACTATTTTGCAATCTTTACTTTCCAATCTATAAACCAAAAATACCAAAAATATTTACTTTACAGTTTATCTATCTCTATCAGATCTCACTCTTGCAAGTGACCGTGAAGGGATTAACAACCCCTTTATTGCGTTGGGTGCAAGTGGTTGATTGTTTGTGCATGTATTCGGTGACTTGTGCGTTGTCTCCTACTGGATTGATACCTTGGTTCTCAAAACTGAGGGAAATACTTACGCTACTATGCTGCATCACCCTTTCCTCTTCAAGGGAAAACCAACGCAAGCTCAAGAGGTAGCAGTACTCCAGGATCCCCTTGGGCAAGCACTGGTTTCTCTAGGTTCCCCTGTCGGCATTCTGGATACGGGGGTACCTAGACTTGCCTGCCTGCAGCCCCCTGCACGGCTCCATCAACGGCCTGGTACGACCCAACTTCAGCATCAACAACTCAAGACCCTTGCGAGGGGCCAAGCCTCATGAGGCGAATGACATCAAGACCTCCCAGGGGATCGGCCTCCTCAAGTTGGCTCCCGAGGAGTGGAGATTTCGATGCAAGGTGCACCTCACGAGGCTCAGCTGAAGCCAACCATGACGACCAAGCCCAGGTAGGCGCCAGGCGGGCACCAGTAGCCGCAGTGTACTAGTTTCCTCTTAGGTGCAAAGGAGGCAAGCAACAGGCATGGAGTCCCGAGGAATCAGCCAAAGGTTTCCATTTCGGTGCAACAAGACCAAGACCGCCGGGACAGCAGGGCAGAGGTCATCGCCGAGTCCACCACAACGTCATGACCAGAGGCTTTTCGCAGGCGAAGACCACTTTACTCAGGATAGGATGTACTTGTTGTCTCCCTTCAAATCTGGCCGTTGTGGGATCCCTTCCCGCCAACATTTGGGAAGAGGACCAAGGCTAATATAAATAGGACCTAGCCACCACCATAGAAGGGGACGGACCGATCTGGATCCACCGAATGCATCCCACCCTCACCATCCCACCAGCTCACTTGAGCTCAAGAACACCTCACCTCCTGAGGTTTTTCATCCACTATACTGGTCCATCCTCAGCCCCTCGAGGCAATCCACCACAAAGCTGGAGTAGGGTATTACACCGTAAGGTGGCCCGAACCAGGATAAACTGCCGTGTCTCTCTTTCTCTTTGAGCTCAACGTGCTAGGCTGTGAGGTTTCGCGAGTAGTAGGCTGGGTAGGTTGAGATCTCTGCACGCACCCCAGGGTTCAAACCTCTCAAGGGTTTGCAGAACCCGAAATCTAACATTTGGCACGCCAGGTACGGGTGCATCGGATCTTCTCTTCCAGCGATCGATCCACCGCTACTGTGGTGCTTCCATGGCTGACGCACGTCAGGCTCACGCTGAGCACCGGGCCGCGGTTGCCACCCGCGTTGCTCAGGCGGCACTGGCGGGCAACGGCTATCATCGTCGTCCTTCATCGCCAGTGGCCAACGCCGCCACGGGCCCTGCTGGCCACGAGCAGCAAGCTTCCTCGCTGCATCCCTCCGTGCGCCGCGACGACCGCCACTCCATCGCTGACTCCGGCAGCTTCATCCTCCCACGCACGCCGTGGCCCGGCGAATGCGCAGGCTGCTCTTCTCATGGCACGGGAGCTCCTGCGCTACTGCCCCATCAACAACTTCTATGAGGAGTGGCTCGAGTGCATCGCCGAGCTCGTCAGCGCCGCCGGAGACTCTACTGCACCGGCCCGTTCACTGCCTTAGCTGCCTCCTACTGCGGGCAACGTGGCTCACGGGGTGCCTCCACCACCTTCGGTCCAGGGCATCATCATCGAGCCAAGGCGCGCAGCAGCGCGGCGCGACCCGCAGCATTAGGCACCTGTGCGCGAAGAAGCGAGCTGCCAAGTGGTGCAGCGGCCCCAAGAAGATGCACATGTGCTTCTTGCACCTCCATGTCAAGACCGTGCGCCGCTTGTGGTGGTGGCGCGCAAGCACCAAGACCAGGCTCCACCACCCCGAAGGGCTCCCGTGACCACATCAGGTTGCCGAGCGTTCACCCCGGAGCTGCGCAACATCATCTGGCCGGGCAAGTTCAAGCCTGACCTGCCCCCATGCTACGACGGCACCGCTGACCCTGCCGAGTTCCTGCAGCTCTACGAACTGAGCATCGAGGCGGCCAGCAGTGACAAGAAGATCATGACGAACTAGTTTCCCATGGCCCTCAAGGATCACGCGCGCTCTTTTCTCCTGAACCTTCCTGTGTGGTCGGTCTCCTCCTAGGATGAGATGCATGACTGCTTCATCGCCAACTTCCAGGGCACTCGCGACCGCCCGCTGGCCGCGGGTGACCTATGATGCATCAAACAGCAGCCAGGAGAGACCCTGCATAAGTACATCCAGCGCTTCAACAACGTTCACCTCAAGATCCCCAAGGTATCAGACGAGGCCATCATCTCAGCGTTCACTGATGGCGTCTGCGACATCAAGATGAAGGAAGAGCTCGCCAAACATGATGACCTCTGCACAGCTCTGGAGATGTTCAACATGGTGAACAAGTGCGCGAGGGCCAAGGAGGGATGCCTCTCCCTCCTCGAGCTCCTCGATGCCGACCCAGAGGAAAAGAAGGCCAAGGCCAAGGATGCGAAGCGCAAGGGACCGGCTGTTCTTGCAATCAAACCAGAGATGAAGTGGGGCTGCGATCACCCTGAGTCATCCAAGCGTAGCTGTCCGTACTACGTCTTCCACAACGTGCACAACGACAACACCAACGACTGCCAGGAGCTCAGGGCCCTCCGTGATGGGCGCCTCGTCCGTCGCCCTAAGCGCAACGATCGAGGCTACAACCATGGAGGTGGCCGAGGAGGAGGACGTTGGGACGGACTCGACCATCGCCAGGAGTGGCGCGACTAGCCTCGCGAGGACCGCTGGCAAGGCCATCCGCGCGAGGGCACCTGGAGGGATCAACCTCGTGAGGATCGGCCTCAGGGAAACGTTGGTCCTCCTCCGCTCCATTCACCGCCAAGAAGGAAGGAAGACCACCACCAAGACGAGGGGGATGGGGGCTTCCAAGAGCCTCGCGCCATCGCATGCATCTTGGGCGGCTCCCAGGCCCCAACCTCTCATCGCGCCTTCAAGCAGTTCGCGCGCGAGGTGAACGCAGTCCTCCCCAAGCTCGAAGTGACACGCCCACTCAGGTGGTCCAAGTACGCCATCACCTTCCACTCCTCCGACCAGCTCAAGTGTGCGGCCATAGCCGGTGCGCTCCCAATGCTCTCCTCACCCGTCATCAACAACTTCCTCGTCACCAAGACTCTCATCGATGGCAGAGCTGGGCTCAACGTTCTCTCCATCCAGACATTCGATAGGCTTCAAGTGCCATACCACCAGGTCTAGCCTACCAAGCCCTTCTCAGGAGTGACTGACGGCTCCACGCATCCGATCGGGTAAGTCAGCCTCCCTGTCACTTTCGGCAAGTGCGACAACTACCATACTGAGCTCATCAACTTCGACGTCGCCAACATCCGCCTGCCGTACAATGCCATCCTCGGGTACCCAGCACTGGCCAAGTTCATGGCGGCGACGCACCATGGCTACAACATCCTCAAGATGCCAGGGAGCGGCGACATCATCACGGTCGCCTGCGAGGAAAATGACGTGGTGTGATCTCTTGAGCGCGCCTACCAAGCTACAGCGGTTGAGAACCCTGAAGAAGAGGGCGACATCCTCCCTCTTGAGGTCGTCCAAAAGACGAAGAAGCTGCTGCTGGGCCAAGGATCTCAGGAGGAAGCATCGCCTGATGGTGCTGCGTTGAGCCTCGCGTCCATGGATGGGGCGCCTTCACCTATCACATAGGAAAGCGTGCCTGGCACCCCTCTGAGGTTGGGCTCGGGGGCTCTCCTCTGGAGGGCCTCTGACCTAGCCAACATCACGAGGGAGGCGCTCAGGCACCGTGTGGAGGCATGCTTTAGTGCATGCTTCCGAGGAGAAAGGACGGGGCGCAAAACACCAGGCGCTCAAGAGTTCGTCAGCGAGGCGATCAAGGAGATTCAGGAGGCAAGGGATCTGTAGGGCGATCGCCGCCCGCCACCAAGCGTGGCTCCTTGCCCTAGCGAGGGCGAGGAGATTCGTGTCTGCATCAACATCCCAGGGCTCAACAGGGCGCATCTCAGGAGCTCTTCTGGCCGTCCCGTGTCGGTCGATGCGATGGTCCCCCTCACAGCTATGTTCGCATGCCCTTCGGCCTGCCGAGTGCGGCTGTTGCATTTCAGCGCTACATGCGGGATGTCCTAGCAGCTCAGGAGGCTAGGCACCAGGCGATCCTGGCGGAGATGGAGATGGGTCCTCATGAGCCTACCAGGCCTCTAGAGCCTCCCAAGGTTCAGGGCTATGGTGGCTCATGAGGAACGACTTCGACAACGTACACCCCCTGCTACCCCAACATTCTTCGGCAATGGTGCCGGGTGACATCTTTTTAGTTCGTTCAATATGGGGGTGCCCCTTGGGCTGCGTCCCCAAGTCGCGTGGGTCCGTCCCTACGATGTGTATCCATCTTGCATTCATCAGAACTAGTTTGCCTTTCTCTATGAGTTGCCTTAAAGTTATCAATTGCCTGCCCGGCGCTTCATCGCCAAGAACGTCTCGCGCCCTTGCAAGCCCACCCATGACCGCCTCATGATTAAGGACTAGCATGGCGTATGTGATCGGTTCTGTCCCTGCAGCATCGCTAAACCCATGCGGCTAAGCTCTGTCTTGCGGGCCAACTCCCGTGTACATCACCTCCTATGGCCCTTAGTGCCTTGTTCTCGCATGAGCAAATCACGGACAAATGAGTGGGAGCGCGCGACCTGGTGCCTCGTCACCACGGGAGACACGCGCCGGTTGTTTTTCTTCGGGATCTTTGCATGAGAAGACTGGGCACGGTGTCTGTGCTCGGGTCCGTCCCTGCAGCATCGATAAACCCAATGCTGAGCTCTGTCTGGCGGGCCGGCCCTGTTCACGTCACCTCCTGGGGTCGTTAGTGTCTAGCCTTCTCATGTAATAATCTCAGGAGACTCACTCGGCGCAGGTTGCTTAACCATCTTGCATGACAGACACAAGTGTTCCTAATCAAATTCAGGCGCAACCCACCTTTAGGTAGGGCCTCGTGAGACCCGCGCTGGCTCACGAGTGCCCATACACACCTCCTCTAGCCCTGCCGTGCAAGCCACGAGTCAGGGTGGGGTTGAACATGCCCCCGGGGCTCTCCTCAGAGGGAGCCCCTTCCCACGCACCAGGGGAAGCACCATGCTTCGTGCTGGCAGTCGACACTACCGAGGAGCGGCTATGCCCGTGCAAGAGCGGAAGTGCCATGCTCCGCGCTGGTGATAAACAACTGAGGGTGGCCTCGCGGCTGCAGCAACCTCAGGGAGCCTCCGGGCTCGGTGCCTAGCCTCACCACGCTGCTCTCTCTCGGGAGGGTAGCACGAGGGGGCTGGGCACGGGGGCTATGCCCAAGTCATGCCTGGCGTACGTCGCCCTGCCAGGTCCCACGGACCTGGTCGCCACGCGCCCCTCCCAAGCAATAGGTTGGCAAGGAAAGGTATGATGGCATGTTCATACGTCAAGGGGGACTCCTGAGCATCGCCTCTCGGGAGCCTAACTGGTTACGTAGCCCCTCACCCCTTGGTCTCGTCCTGTCGATCTGGACGACCCAACGGCGGCTGAGGTATGCGCAGGGCTAGGCCCTGCCGACGCAGAACACCAAGGCCTACTCTCGCACTCCCTCTCCCAAGCCGTTGTACATCAAGGGGGACTCTTGAGCATCGCGTCTCAGGAGCCTAACTGTCCACGTAGCCCCTCACCCCTTGGTCTCGTCCTGGCGATCCGTACGAGCCAATGGCGGCTGAGGTATGCGCGAGGCAGGCCCTGCCGATGCAGAACATCAAGGCTTGCTCTTGCTCCTCCTTTCCCAAGCTGTTCGCATGTCAAGGGGACTCCTGAGCATCGCGTCTTAGGAGCCTAACTGGCCACGTAGCCCCACACCCCTTGGTCGCGTCCTGCTAATCCGGATGACCCAATGGCGGCTGAGGTATGCATGGGGTCGAGCCCTGCCGACGCAGAACGCTAAAGCAAACAGAAAAGAGATCGCGAAACCTTAAACAAGTTATTACAAAACGCATTGTTCCAAGCATAACTTCTTACGCCTCCACGAGGCATGATACATGTTGCAGAATAAAATAGGGAGAGGTGCAGCCACCAACCCTCTTCTTCAGTCTGGACTGTCACGCCCACGATGCGGCTATATCTCCCACGTGTCGAGGCATGACTTAGAGGCATAATCGCATTGTGGTTTTGTCGCAAGAAGGGTCATCTTCCCACAATCCCATGTACAAGAACAACGATAGATAAATAGTTGAGTTACAATCGCCACTTCACACAATGAACAAATAATTGTACACACATAATCTGACTACGGACAAATCCAAATGAAAAGAAGATAACCCCAAATGCTAGATCCCCGATCGTCCCAACTGGGCTCCACTACTGATCATCAGGAAACGAAACATAGTAATGACCAAGGTCCTCGTCAAACTCCCACTTGATTTAGGTAGCATCACCTGCACTGGTATCATCGGCACCTGCAACTATTTTGGTAGTATCTGTGAGTCACGAGGACTCAACAATCTCAAAACCTGCGAGATCAAGACTACTTAAGCTTATGTGTAGGATGTGGTAATGAGGGGGATTTACAGCAAGCACTAAGAAAATATGGTGGCTAACATACGAGTACAAGAGTAAGAAGAGAAACTACTCAACGATCGTAAATCTAGAAGTGATCAACAAGTGATCCTGAAACAACTTAAGTTCAAACATACCCCAAACCATGTTCACTTCCCGGACTCCACCGAAAAGAGACCATCACGGCTACACACACAGTTGATGCATTTTAATTAAGTCAAGTGTCAAGTTCTCTACAACCGGATATTAACAAATTCTCATCTGCCACATAACCGCAGGCACGGCTCTCAAAAGTTTATACCCTGCTGGGGTGTCCCAACTTAGCCCATTATAAGCTATCACGATCAACGAAGGATATTCGTTCTCCCTATTCGTTCTCCCGGAAGACCCGATCAGCCTCGGAATCCCGGTTACAAGACATTTCGGCAATGGTAAAACAAGACCAGCAAGACCGCCCGACTATGCCGACAAATCCCGATAGGAGCTGCACATATCTCGTTCTCAGGGCACACTAGATGAGACATCCTACGAGTAAAACCAACCCTCAAGTATCCCCGAGGTGGCCCAGCAGTCTACTCGGTTCGGACCAACACTCAGAGGACCACTGGCCCGGGGGGGATTAAAATAAAGATGACCCTTGAGTCTGCAGAACCCAAGGGAAAAGTATAGGTGGTAGGCAGGCAAATGTTAAAACCAAGGTTGGGCCTTGCTGGAGGAGTTTTATTCAAGGTGAACTGTCAAAGGGGTCCCATAACCCCAACCGTGTAAGGAACACAAAATCAAGGAACATAACACCGGTATGACGGAAACTAGGGCAGCAAGAGTGGAACAAAACACCATGCATAAGGCCGAGCCTTCCACCCTTTACCAAGTATATAGATGTATTAATTAAAAATAAGAGATATTGTGATATCCCAACATGTTCATGTTCCGACATGGAGCAATCTTTAACTTCACCTGCAACTAACAACGCTATAAGAGGAGGCTGAGCAAAAGCGGTAACATAGCCAAACAACGGTTTTCTAGTAAGGTGGGTTAGAGGTTTGACATGGCAATATGGGAGGCATGATAAACAAGTGGAAGGAAGCGCGACATAGCGATAGAACGAACAACTAGCAAGCAAATATAGAAGTGATATAAAGGGTAATAGTCATCTTGCCTGCAAAGTTCTCAGAGTTGTTGAAAGCTTGCTCCTCATTAGCATACTCAACAGGTTCCTCGTTCATGAACTCATATCCCGGCTCTACCCAAAGCAAGAACACAAGCAGCAGAACAACAATCAATCATGGTGCAATGCACAAGCAACATGATGCAAGACATGACATGGAATGCAACATATGATATGCAATGCATATGGGTACTCCGGAAGGGAAAAGATGATCAAGGCATCAACTTGTCAAACCAAGTATTCCGCTGGAAAGAGTGCGTGATTTCGGTCGAAATCGATATAAGGATCACCGGAAACGGATGGACGGGTTGCAAATGACAAGCAAAACAAGAATGATGCAGAACTGTGATTAACAGCATCATAGCACTTTCGGAGCATCATGAAAATATTCTAAAACACTCCAACAAGACAACAAAGCACATTACATTAAAGCACACATAACAAAGAGCAAAAAACATCAAGGCATCCTATACATGTGACTCATGGATTAGTGGGAACCAACATGACAAGATTGAATGTTGAAACAGTGTCAGCAAGTGTAAAACAACAACATTATGATAGCATGTTTGCAAGTATGGAACAGAGGCATATAACGTCCAAAATTAACAACCACGGCACGCTAACATATTACCCATAGCATAATTCAAATCATGTAATTGGAGCATCTCCAAAAGAGGCATGGATCAATTAATAACAAGCTCACAACATGGCATCATGAAGTTAACAGAAAACTGGAACATCATCTAGCAATGTTCATGGCAATGAAAACATATGCTACAGGACATATATAAGGCATCAAATGGCATGACATGATATAGCATGACATGGACAACAAAATATGTCAACTAAGCATCTCCAGATTAAGCATGGTTTAATTGGTAGGATCAAGCAAACATAGCAACATGATATGACAGATTCAGCATTGACAGAACATTAACAGCAAGTAGCCCACTTCACAAGCTTGAGGCACTCACTACAGGGCGTATCAAAATATATGTATTGCACCACAGTACATATGGCATGATTATGCTCCTAAAACATGTAGTCATCATGCTCATAGGATTCACACACAAAATGCAATGAAAATGACAAATCAGCAAGTTATGTTGAATTCCAGCAGACAACATCATGTAGTACTTCTGCAACGAGGATAATGGCATCAATATGGACATGAATATGCATGCAAAAGACACTAACATGAAGAGCATCACGAGCCGAACATTTCGATATATCATATGCACAAATCGGAGTTATGAGCATGGAAATATGACATGATGAACAGGGTATCACAAGGTTGGGGACTTGGAGAAAAACGAGGGCAACCTTCTCAGATCTAGGGTTTCCAAGCGCGGTTCCCGAGGTTGGTCGTAGAAGTTCACCAGATATTCGCCGGAGAATGGAGGAAGGGGCGTCCGGAGGTGGGGAAGCTCGCCGGGGCTGTGGCAAAACCGGATCTGGTCGCTCCTCGACCGGATCTGACCAGAGCGGGGTCGGCGGTGGCTGATGGCGGCCGAGGAGTGCGGCGGGGACGGGTGGTGCCAAAGATGGCTGTGGTGGCGACCGGCGAGGAGGCGTCGGGCGGCGGAGAGAGCCTCTGCTCGTGCGGCACGCAGAGGCGTTGACCCGTGGGAGGCGGCGGCACGGTGATGGGCTCGCGGGGGCCGGATGCGGGCTCGGCGGGCCGGTGCGGCGGGCGGCATCGGCTGCCATGTGACGGCATGTGAGTGGCCGCGGGCGGCGGCGCAGGCGTGTCCGGCCATCACGGACACGTCCGACGTCGGGGTGGAGGCGATGGCTAGGGTTTCATCCATAAAAATTGGGGGAGAGGGTCTATTTATAGATTGGAGGAGCTAGGAGAGTCCAAATGAGGTGCGGTTTTCGCCCACATGATCGTGATCCGACGATGGAGAGCATGGAGGGGGTTTAGATGGGTTAGTTGGCTGTTTTGGAGGGGTACTGGGCTGCAATGAAATAGAGGCTTTTGCGGTTACCCAGTTAACCATTGGGGCATCAAACGGCCTCCAAATGGAACGAAATTTGACAGGCGGCCTGCCGGTGATGTACCAAAGCCACTTGACAAATCTCGACCCATTCCGAGAATGTTTTTCTCCTGCTCACGAAACGAGATTAGAGGGGTGGAACGGGTGCATGTGGGAGTGTCGGATCGCGAAACGGACAATGGGGAAAATGACCGGATGCATGAGACGAACACGAATGCAAATGAGATGCACATGATGACATGAGATGAAATGCATGACATGAACGAAATGCAAAACGAAAGACAAAAACCCAACCACGAAGGAAATATGATATCACATAGCCGGAAATGGCAAGAGTTGGAGTTACAAATATGGAAAGTTACATCCGGGGCGTTACATGGGCGCCGTCGACGCTCGCCTTGGGAGCCCCATCGTCAGCGACGTCGCCGGCACCCCCGCCTTCAACCCTAGCCACGGGGCCGATGGCAAGGAACTTCTTCAGCAGGTCCTCCACTGGACCCTTCACGGCTTCAATGGTGGTGGCGCAAGCATCGGGATCCACATGCTCGAGCAAGGTGGTGAAGTCGATGCTAGTGTCCTGAAGAAAGAGATGGCTGTGGACGCACATTAGGGCCGAGGAAGAAAGCAGGCGAGCCTCCCCCTCCACCATGGAGCCGAACCAGGCGACGACGCTCTTCGGCGCTTCAACGAGCTCGAGGAGCAGAGCGGCAGGGCTCTCCTTCGGGTTCGCCGCTGGTCCCTGGGGCTCGCTTCCGAAGAGTTCTTGCAACGCTTTGTACGACCTCGCCTCGAGGGAGACGAAGGCGTTACACTGCATGGTGGCCGCCTTCTTGGCCTTGGAAAGGGATGCATGGGCCTCCTCCGCCTCCTCCTTCAACTTCTCCAGGCGGCCGCGCTCCGTGGCCTGCTCCTGGGTTGCCCACTTCAGCTCGGCGTCGCGATCAGCAACTGCAGCCTCCTAGGCCTTCAGCTTCTCCTCTCGCTCCTGGAGCTGACTGGCCTGAGCGACCTGATGGTCCTGAAGAGCCTTCAGCTCAGCCTCCACTACGCGGCACTGTTCCTGCGCGTCCTTGGCCTCCTTCAGTGCTATGTCACTCTCGACAGCAGCTAAGCCGGTCACCATTCGGCCTCCTCCACGGATGCCGCAGTTGACCCCAGGCCGCCCAGACAGACGCATCAGCCAGGAGCCACCCCGAGACCAGCTCTAGGCGCCCCGACGCCACGCGCCAGTCTAGACCCCGCAGATCACCCTGGAGCTGGTCCAGCGCGGATCGGGCCTCCTCCAGTGCTCCGGAGGCGGCAGAAGAACCATGGCCCAACGATGTTGTGGGTGGAAGAAGAGGCGCTCCTAGCGCCAAGACTGGTGGAGCTACGACAGCAAGAAGGACAGGGGGCTTCAGAGGCCTTGCATCTCCAGCAGGTGCGTCAGGGATAGGCGCCGCCAGGATCAGCCCTGCAGTGGAAGCCGATTCCTCCTGAGGCTGGGCCTCAAAGCTTCAGGAGAACGGTGCCGCTACTGGAGTCATAGGAGCCGCTGTGCCCCTCTGCGCCAGAATCGTGGCAGCCGCCGCAACATGCTCAACCTCGACGGCCTCAGCACCCCCCTTCTTCTTCTTCGCCACCGACTGCAATCTGACATCAAATGAAGATACTAAGCACCACAACGAGATCCAGGAGCAATGCCAAGAAGGAGCACTTACTGGTCTGTGGCGACGTAGTTCCTCTTTAGGCTCATCAGCGCGGGTTTTTCGGGCGCGGCTGGAGCTGCGCTGTTGGGAGCAGGCGAGCACGCGGTCGGCACCGTGCTGGATGGTGACGGTGAAGGAGGAGCGCTGCATAGGGGAACCAGCGCCGACCTGCCCCTCTTCATGACCGCTCGTTTTAGCTTCTTCGAGGAGGTCCCCCTGATCTCGTGGTGACCCCGGCAGGGCGAGCCAGCTCCATGACCGGATGCGCGTCCTCGTCGTCGTCGGAGAAGTCGCTGAGGAGGTCTCTCTGCCTCGGAGCAGAGGATTCTCCCTTCCCCTCCTCGGTGGCTTCGGAGGAGGGGTCACCGGAGGATAGGTTCACCAAGGAAGCGGTCGACGGGGGAGGCCTCGTCGACACGAGCCCGCGCTCGTTGAAGACAGGCATGGCGGCAGCAATCTCCTCCCTGTCTTCTCGGAGGTACAGTGGGAGGCAATCATCCGGAGGGCCGTCCGGGTCCTTCCCGATTAAGGAAAGCAGGACCTTGCTCAACTCCTTGTTGGGCAGGCAGTCTTGGCGCAGCCAGAGCTTGTCGTCGGCACCCCCGAGCTTCCACATGGGGCGAGAGCGCTCCTGGAGCGGCGCCAGATGCTGCGTGAGGAACTCCTTGACAATCATGGCCCCCGTCAGCTTCTTCGCCTTCAAGTCAGCCTCCATCTTCTTCATCAGCGGCCTCACTTGGGGGTCAGTAGTCTTCTCGTGAGACCGTCCCTTCTCAGAGGACGGGAGCCTGGTCGGCAGCTCCAGCAGGATGTGGGAGCGCTTGGCAACCATGAGGACCCATTTGTTCCGGACGTCCTCCACCTTCTTCCCGACGCGGGAAATCGCATTGCTGCCATGGGCCGCGACGAAGCCAGCACACCCTGTGGGCTGGTGGCCATTCCCGTGGAGGTAGAAGAAGTGGCGGAGCATTGCGATGGAGGGCATCACCCTCACGAACGCCTCGCAGTAGAAGGCGAAGATGGATAAGAGGAGGACATAATTGGGATGAAGGTGGAGCGTGTGGATACCATAATGGTGGAGGACGGCAGAGAAGAAGCGGGAGAAGGGAGGAATCACGCATAGACGCTGTGAAGGAAGAAGGGGTAAAAGGTGTTGTTCGCGAGTTCCGGCTCGGCGGTGGCGACACGGAGCGTTGTTTTCCCCCCTTCGCTGCCATCGCTCGCCGTCTAGAGCAGCGTGGTCTGGAGCTTCTCCTCGGCAACGGAGGGTGTGATCAGCACTGGCGCAAACCAGGCGGCGGGGCCGGCGGCCGAGGCTGGGGCTTTAGCCTTCTCAGCGTCCATCGGGTGAGAGCTCGGTGGGGAGGATCGGCAGATCTGGAGGATAGTTCCGGCGCGTGGACAGAAAGGGATCTGGAGCAAGACGAATGGAAGGCAATGAAAGCTCGGCGGCAGGTGTCAGCCCTTTTGTCAGCCGGGAACAGTTGCCGAGGCAGCGTGGGGAAATGGATACGCCCACGTCCCATCAAAATCCACATGTAGTTCAAGGCCGCAGGTGGTTAAGGCCCGCGGTGCTCCGCACTTGCCCTTTGGCTTCGCCTAGAAGCCAAGTCTGAGGGCCGCTTGGGCCCGAGGGCTACTGTCGGCGTTCTGGATACGGGGGATACCCAGACTTGCCTGCCTGCAGCCCACTGCGCGGCTCCATTGACGGCCTGGTATGACCCAACTTTAGCATCAATAACTCAAGACCCTCGCGAGGGGCCAAGCCTTGCAAGGCGGATGACATCAAGACCTCCCAGGGGATCGGCCTCCTTAGGCTGGCTCCCGAGGAGCGGAGATATCTATGCAAGGTACACCTCACGAGGCTCAACTGATGCGAGCCATGACCACCAAGGCCAGGCGGGCGTCAGGAGGGTGCCAGCAGGCGCAGTGTACCAGTTTCCTCTTCGGTGCAAAGGAGGCAAGCAGCAGGCGTGGAGTCCCGAGGAATCAGCCAAAGGTTTCCATTTTGGTGCAACAAGACCAAGACCACCAGGACGGTAGGACAGAGGTAATCGCCGAGCCCACCACAGTGTCATGGCCAGAGGCTTTTCGCAGGCCAAGACCACTTTAGTCAGGATAGGATGTACTTGTTGTCTCCCTTCAAATCTGGCTATTGTGGGATCCCTTCCCACCAACATTTGGGAAGAGGACCAAGGCCACTATAAATAGGACCTAGCCACCACCATAGAAGGGGATGGACCGATCCAGATCCACCGAATCCATACCACCCTCACCATCCCACTAGCTCACTTGAGCTCAAGAACACCTCACCTCCTGAGGTTGTTCATCCACTGTACTAGTCCATCCTCAGCCCCTCGAGGCAATCCACCACAAAGCTGGAATAGGGTATTACACCGCAAGGTGGCCCGAACCAGGACAAACTATCGTGTCTCTCTTTCTCTTTGAGCTCGACGCGCTAGGCTATTAGGTTTCACAAGTAGCAGGCTGGGTAGGTTGAGATCTCCGCACGCACCCCAGAGTTTGAACCTCTCAAGGGTTTGCGGAACCCGAAATCCGACATCCCCAAAGAATCCACCCATATGTGTATTAAAGTTGCCACCTTATGTTGTCCCAAAATTATTATCTCTTGCAACTTGCATGGATCACACATACCAATCCCCGTGTACGAGCATGGGTAAGCAATATATGATATAACGGATATTCCAGGGGTGATCAAAGGTCATAGGTTCCTACCACATGAGCTATAAATCATAACCACATGTTCCCAATCCTACTCATGCAATCTTTGAGAGTGAAACTAATGCATAGTAAACACTGGGTATTGAAAATTCTGATCAGAGTGTGAACTTGCCTTGCTGACGTTCGTTGAACTCTAAAGATTCGTAGTAGCAAGCTTCGCACTGCGCATGATCTAGCATAAGCAAGCAATAACATACATAAGCATACAAGCAAAGATCCAAACAGAAAACAAATAAAAGACTTCATAAAACTTCAAGAACCAAATAAAGTTTCTGTACAGAACGTAATTCTTACAGCAAAGAAATAAATGGTTTTGGTTTTAACAGTAAGTACATGTCACAAGCTTCGATTTGGAAAAAGAATCACCTAGAACGGAGTTACGAAACTCAAGTTATGGCCTAACAAAGTTTGAATTCAAATTTTAAAACTTTCAAAAATATTTTTCGTTTGTTTCCTTGGATAGAGGATATTTTTATGAAACCATAGGAAAAAGAATCAACTAAATCGTACCTATAGATTAAAATATATACTAGAAAGAAGAATTGGTATAGAATCTGAATTTGGAAATTCCTGAAAAAGCAAACAAATTTCGGCCAGAGACAAGTGGTGCTCTCTGATTGGCTGAACGGGTGTTTGTTGTGTGTGTCAAAGAGGGCGGCTGCCATCTAAGGATTTCAGTAGCGACGGCTAAATAAAAAAACTAAGTGGCCGGTTCGAACTAAACCGAAGAAAAACCGATCTAACCGATCTAAATTAAAAAAATCAAAACGTATTTTCAACTGAAGCGAATAGGTGCTCGTGCACGTACAGACAAGATGCACGTACTTGGGGTGGCTTTGGTCCGGTGAGGCGGTGGCACCGGTGGTCGTGGGCGGCGTCGGAGGTGTCTAGGCGATGCGGTGGAGAGTGGCTCGTCATGGTGGAGTCAGTGAGGGTCGGCGACGACGAACGGCGACAAAACCAACCGTTGAAGCTCGTGTACTTCGGGTGCTTTGGTGAAGACAACATGGTCGGGATGGCCTCTATGGATGGAGAGGGAGCACGAGACCTTATCAAAACAACGGTAGGGATCGAGGGAAGTCAACCTACAAAAGGAAAAGGCTCAGAATGGCTCACTGACGTCCGAATGTGACGATGAACTGCGGCTTTTGAGGTGAGATTGGAATGTCGAGTGCGTCGTCTAGAGGTGCTTTTGGCGAGGTATTTTCGGCTGAACCGGTCGAGGAGGGTCGTGGCTATTTATAGGACATGTTCCTTGGACGTGGGGTGGGCTGGAGATATGATTTCCAGGAATTTGAAACGAAGGGACGCCGGGAGCATGAACGCTTAGGTTATTCGTGGGGAGGAAGAAGAAGAGGTGCACGGGCCCAGGCGTCAGGGGAGAGAGAGTCAACAAGTGAGAGAGAGGGTTACCTGAGACAGGGAGGTGCCGCGGCGCTAGCTAGCGCTAGGGTTGGACGCGGGCGCTGGCCTCGCCTGCTCGCTAGCTGGTTGGCGGCCTGGTAGTGGTTGGACCAGCTGGGGGCCAGGCGCTGAGTTTTTTTGAATTAGACAGAGAAAAGAAAAATATAAAGAGAGAAAATAAAAATATTTTTATATAGGACATATATATATATATAAATTCAGAAAAAGAAATCCTACAAGATGAACTATTTTTCAAAGGCTAAATAAATACTTTATAAAAACATTTTTCTAAAAAATCCAAATGAAACACAAATTTGAATTCAAAACTTTTGGCATTGTTTTCTTCTTACTTTTTGGAGTGTCTTGTTATCTCCTCTCATACTTTTGAACAAGTATTTGTGAGGGATTTCTGAAATAAATTTCAAATGCCAAGTTGAATTCAAAGTCAGATAAAACTCAAATGCCTGTGAAATTTCCAAATGCCACTCAATTCAAACAAAAATGCATAGATGCTTAGCTAATAATTGTAAAACATTCCAAATTGAAAGTTTGGGATGTTACAATCTATCATAGTCCTTTCAATAAGTAAGAGTGTTGAACCCAATGAGGAGCCTAAGGAAATGACAAGCGGTTTTCAGCAAGGTATTTCTGCAAGCACTGAAATTATCAGTTACAGATAGTTTTGTGATAAGATAATTAGTAATGGGTACCAAGTAACAAATGTAACAAAGGTGCAGCAAGGTGGCCCAATCTTTTTTGTAGAAAAGGACAAGCCTGGACAAACTCTTATATAAAGAATAGCGCTCCCGAGGACACATGTGAATTATTGTCAAGCTAGTTTTCATCAGCTCATATGATTCGCGTTCGTTACTTTGATAATTTGCTATGTGGGTGGACCAGTGCTTCGGTGCTGTCCTTACTTGGACAAGCCTCCCACTTATGATTAACCCCTCTCCCAAGCATCCGCAACTATGAAAGAAGAATTACGATAAATCTAACCATAGCATGAAACATGTGGATCCAAATCAGCCCCTTACGAAGCAACACATAAACTAGGGTTTAAGCTTCTGTCACTCTAGCAACCCATCATCTACTTATTACTTCCCAATGCCTTCTCCGAGGCCCAAATCATGGTGAAGTGTCATGTAGTCAATGTTCACATAACACCACTAGAGGAAAGACAACATACATCTCATCAACATATCGAACGAATACCAAATTCACATGATTACTTATAACAAGACTTCTCCCATCTCCTCAGGAACAAACGATAATACTCACAAAGCATATTAATGTTCAAGATCAGAGGGGTATTGAATATCATTAAGGATCTGAACATATGATTTTCCAACGAATAAACCAACTAGCATCAACTACAAGGAGCAATCAACACTACTAGCAACCCACAAGTACCAATCTGAGGTTTTGAGACAAAGATCGGATACAAGCGATGAACTAGGGTTTGAGAGGAGATGGTTCTGGTGAAGATGTTGATGGAGATTGACCCCTCTCGATGAGAGCATCGTTGGTGATAACGATGGCTTCGATTTCCCCCTCCGAAAGGAAGTTTCCCCGGCAGAACAGCTCCGCCGGTACCCTAGATTGCTTCTGCCCAGGTTCTGCCTCGAGACGGCGGCTCTTCACCTCGAAAGCTTCCTTCTAATTTTTTTCCAGGTCAAAATACATCATATAGCAGAAGATGGGCACCGGAGGCCTGCCAGGGGGCCCACAAGCCCTAGGGGCGCGCCCCTAGGCTTGTGGCCACCTGGTGGGTCCCCCTGGTATTATCTTCACCCAATATTTTTTATATATTCCAAAATGATTGTCCGTAAATTTTCAGGACTTTTGGGGTTGTGCAGAATAGGTCTCTCAGATTTGCTCCTTTCCGGTCCAGAATTCCAGCTACTAGCATTCTTCCTCTTTATGTAAATCTTGTAAAAAAGAGAGAAAAGGCATAAGTATTGTACAATAATGTGTAATAATAGCCCATAATGCAACAAATATCAATATAAAAGCATGATGCAAAATGGACGTATCAATAAACTGAAAGTGAAAACAAAAAACTTTTACGAACTCTTTTGCTCTTGTTTACATAAATAAGCTTAAGTAGCACCCATGTTTTCAGCAAGGATTATGACTAACCATGTCGACAATAACTCTTAAAATTATATTAACTCATGTCAATGGCATAATTAACTAGAGAGCAATAATAAGATATCTCAAATGACAACACTTTGTCAAAACAACCATGATATAATATGACAATAGTGGTATCTCGCTAGCCCTTTCTGAGACCACAAAACATAAATGCAAGCACCTCCATGTTCAAGCAGCGACTAGACATTGTAATTCATGGTAGAAAAGATCGAGTCATGATGCATTCAACATTAACTATACACAATGCCTGAGGATGACAATAGTGCTCTTAGATCTGACGCTTATTTGAGAAGGTGATTACTCAACATAAAAGTAAATAGATAATCCCTTCGCAGAGGGAAGCAGGGATTTCCAGCGGTGCCAAAGCTCGAAGCTTTAAAACAGAGATAAATGAAACTTTGGGAAATGCACCCTTCCTATTTACTTCACGACCAAAATTTATCAATAACTTCCATGCTGAACACATTATTGGTGGTTCCCAAGTGATAAAAGTAAAGGTTTACTCCCCCTCCACCAACAAAACACACTCCACGGCTAGCCGAATCCATAGGTATCGTCCATACCAACGTCATTCCTGGGGGAGTTTTGTTTAATTATTTGCAACTTGAGTTCGGGACTAGGAACCTCTATTACCGCCCCTCTCGTACAAGGACGAGTGAATAAACACTCATCATGAGAATAACCCGCTTAGCATGGAAGATACCGACTACCTCCTGTCGCTCTATGAACAATCCAGGCACACAAAAACGAATATTTATTTGAAGTTTTTAGAGGTGGCACATGCAAATTTACTTAGAGTGCCAGGGTAATACCGCATATAGGTAGATATGGTGGACTCATCTGGAATAAATTGGGTTTTAGGATTTTGATGCGCAAGCATATTTCCGCTTAGTACAGGCGAAGGCTAGCAAATAGGTTGGGAAGCGACCAGCTAGAGAGCAAAAACGGTCATGGACATGCATGATGCATAATGAACATTGGAGTCTAGCATGAGTAGGATATGAGCACCATGGACATAAATATTTTAGAGGCTATGTTGATTTGATTCAACTACATGCATGAACATGTGCCAAGTCAAGCCACTCAAAACATTCAAAGGAGGATACCATATCATCATACTACATCACAATCATTTTAACACAATGTTGACATCCAAGATAAATCATTATCCACTCCTAGATACTTTTTTTTGATTGGGGAAACATAGATTCCATTAACCACCTAGCACAACATACTCGCTGGCTACATCAGAGATGACAAAGTCTGGAACCGTACCATGCCACAACATATGAGCACCAGGTTCCATAGACGCACCCTGACCCACTAATTTATGAGCAACACTATTACATTCGCGGACACAAGATACAACTTTGTACTTGATAAAACTAGTATACAGCATATACTTGGACTTCCTAAAGATAGTACCGTGCTGTGAGAGATCATATGCATTGCTACACAGGGCATCCTTCAAATATGTAGCATCAGTTTCAAAGATGACCCGGCTCATTCCAGCATCTCGGGCAAATTGAATCGCCTGCAAACAAGCAAAAGCTTCAGCTTGGAGAGCGTCAGAAAGATGAGTCAGTCGGCCCATGCCTACACCCCAGACTGAACCTTCCTCAGTTCTTGCACAAAAACCCCATCCTCCCTCTTGTGTGTTGCCTGAGTAAGAACCATCCAAATTAATCTTAATGAAATTTGATGGTGGCGGTAACCACCTGCACCTCCTGTTTGTTTTGGTTTGGTTCCCACCCTTCAGGTGTTCAGTAAACTGAAGGATATGTAGGCTGCAATTAGCTGCAACCGCATCAGCCGTGGGAGCACTTTCACCAGCATTGCATTTATTTCTTGCTGACCAGATACACCATAACAGGGTGGTTACTTGCATAGCCAATTGGTCCCCAAACTGGAAGATGCAGTCCATTACTTCTTGAGCTGAGGAACATGCTACAAGTTTGAGACGCTGCTCTTCTAGGATTGCCGCACGCCAGCAGGCCCTTGCAAACTTGCATTTGAGAAAAAGATGGCCACCATCTTCATCAAGTCGTCAACAACATGGACAGAGCGTATCGATGTCCATGCCTCGGCGTCTAATGTTAGTTCGTACTGGCAGGCTGTTATGTGTAAATCTCCAAAGGAACATTGCAATTTTCTTTGGGACATTTAGGTGCCAGATTTTTGCCCACCATGAAGTGGTCTGGCTTGTCGTAATTGTTGCAGTGCTGGTAGAACAGTTTCCCCCATTCTCCTCTGCTCTCAGCTGCAGATTCAGCTTGTAGGCGGACTTCACCGTAAAATTCCCTTTTGGCTCAGGATGCCATGCTATGGAGTCCTCAAAACCTTCAAAAATTGGGATTGAAAGTACAACTTTGGCGTCTTCAGTGCAGAACGTTTGCTTTACAAGTTCCATGTCCCACATACCGGTCACCGGATTAATGAGGTCCTCCACATTCTCCAAAAGGTTTTGGCCACGAGTCGAACTGGGTCGGCGAGTAATTCCTCTCGGCAACCATGGGTCATCCCAGATCTTGATGTTCTGACCATTTCCAACTCGCCACACAATGCCTTGCTTAAGCAGGTCAAGCCCCTTTAAAATACTTCACCAAGTGTAGGAAATCCCCGCTTTTGGCTTGGCTGCTAGGATATTTTCGTCGGGGAAATAGCGAGCACCCAGCACACGAGCACAAAGTGATGATGGATCCTGAAGGATGCCCCATGCTTGCTTTGCTAACATTGCAATGTTAAAAAGGTGCAAATCACGGAAACCTAGACCCCCATCTTTCTTTGGTTTTACCAACTTATCCCAAGCAATCCAATGCATCTTGTTTTCCTTGTCCACCTGGCTCCACCAGCAGCGGCAAATCATTGTTGAGATCTCATCACAAAGAGTTTTGGTGAGATCAAAACATCCCATGGCGTAGGTGGGAATCGCCTGTGCCACCCGCCTTGATAAGGATTTCCTTTCCTGCTTTTGAAAGCATTTTCTCCTTCCAGCCTCTAATTCTTTGCCAGATTTTCTCTTTGAGATACTGGAAGACCCTAGTTTTTGAACGACCAATATAAACCGGAAGCCCAAGATATCGCTCATTTCGACCTTCAGATGCAAGATGCAAGGTGTTCATCAGTTGAGATTTGCAGCTTGGCGAACAATTCGCACTGAACAAAATACTGCTCTTATCTCTATTGATCATTTGTCCTGAACCACCCTCATATGCATCCAGAATTCTTTGTAACTCTATTGTGTTACTATTATTAGCCTTCAGCAGAAGAAGGGAATCATCTGCAAAAAGCAGATGGGAAACTGCTGGTGCCGAGGGACATATTTTTATTCCTTCAATCAGCCCCTGTTGCTCTGCCACATGGAGAAGGGACGAAAATCCTTCAGCACAAATGAGAAAAAGGTAGGGGGAAAGGGGGTCACCTTGGCGCAAGCCTCGCTGTGGGATGATGGTCTCGGAGAGTTCCCCATTGATATTAAACCGGTATTTCACTGTTCGAGCACACTTCATCAGCAAAGAAACCCAACTTTGATGAAAACCAAGCTTAATAAGCATCATCTCCAAAAACCTCCATTCAACCCGGTCATAGGCTTTACTCATATCTAGTTTGATTGCCATATAACCATTTTTCCTCCCTCTCCTATGCTTGATATAGTGAGTCATTTCATAGGCTAGCAAGACATTGTCAGAGATCAACCGCCCTGGAACAAAAGCACTTTGGTTTGGTGATATGATCTCATTTAAGAAAACCTTCATTCTAGCTGCTAGCACCTTGGATATTAGCTTGTACAACACATTACAAAGGCTTATTGGTCTCAAATCTTTGATACGGGTAGGATTCTTCACTTTGGGTATTAGCACAACTGTGGTTTCATTCCAGCCTTCTGGGATATCACCTCCATTCAGAACCTGGAGAACCTCTAACTTGACTCGATCTCCAACTAACTCCCAGAAATGCTTAAAAAATATTGCAGGCAATCCATCCGGGCCAGGGGCCTTTAAATCTCCAATGCATGATAAGGCTTTAGAGACCTCATCTGCATCGAAAGGGGCACATAGGGAGTCATTTATGGCTGGGCTAATTCGAGGTTCGACATGCTGCAGGAGCCTGTCAATATCTGCAGATACTAAGGACGAAAACAAACCAGAGAAAAAAAATCCGTAATATACTCCCTCAAAGCACGATCAGATTCCACCCACACACCATCTTCTTTCTGCAACCGCTGAATTCTATTTATTTTTTTCCTCTCGGAACAACATGTATGGAAATACCTTGTGTTGCGGTCTCCCATTTTAAGCCAATCAATATGTGCACGTTGTCGCCAATAAGTATCCTTCTGCTCCTCAAGGCGGTCCAGTCTGTATCATAGAATTTGTTCTTGCCTTAACTGCGCCTCCGAGATTGGGGCACGAAGGCAGCAGTCTAGTTCCTTTTTAGCTTTTTTAATTCTCTTCTCCAAATCACCTAGCACGTTTCGGTTCCAGTCAGTAAAGCAAGAAGCCACATTTTGTAGTGCCTCTGAAATGTGACCCGCTCCATTCAGGAATGCTTCATTCCATGCCCCTTCAACTAGTTGTGCGCAATTATCTTCCTGGAGCCATTGGGCCTCAAACCGAAAAGCATGATGGATATCCTGTTGGGTCGGCTCACTTCCAGTATCCACGATAATGGGCCGGTGATCAGAATGTCTTGGCATGCCGTTGGTGACTCGGAAAAGGGGAAACAGGGCCCTCTAGGCTTGAGATCCCACGGCTCGATCAAGACGTTCGCGTATATAGTTCTTCCGGCAATAATTATAATTTCGCCAGGTGAAAACATCTCCTTCAAAACCTAGGTCCTCAAGATCACAGTCAATGAGGGCATCGCGAAAACGATCCATAGAAGCTTGTATAGGTGGTGCCCCCCCTTGTTTCTCATGGCTGAATAGAATTTCATTGAAATCTCCCATGCATATCCACGGATGGGGACTGTTATGCTTCAAACTACGGAGAGCATGCCACGACAAAGGTTTCATATCAACATGTGGTTCTCCATAGAAACCTGTAAACCTCCATAGCACACCCTCATCCATGTTGACCTCAGCATCAATATAGAAGCGTGACACGCTTAAAATTTTGACAGTAATTCCATTCTTCCAAAACAAAGCTAGTCCACCACTTTAACCTTCACAATTTTTGACCTCCATGTTTGGCAAACCAAGCACCCACCGGAACTTCTGTATTCTCCTTTCATCCATCTTGGTTTCGGATAAAAAAAGAACATCCAGATCCTCCCGTTTATGAACATCGAGAAGTCCTTGAACAGCCCGTGGATTTCCCAACCCCCTGCAGTTCCACGCTACTAGCTTCATCAGCCAGTCCACAGAATAGCAACAAAGAACAGGCTCCCGTTTTCCTTGACTAGAAGCAGTTCGCACAGACTAAAATTTGTAATTGGAAAACGATATGATGGGAAAGCTCAGCTAGGGGAGCGAGAAATGGCGGCAGGGAAACTCAGATTCTGGGAGCGATGTCGGGCTAAGGGAAACCACTACAAGTAGCAGGGCTCAAGCTGGGTGCGAACTAAGGGGATAACGACTACACAAGAGTAGCGACAGTGTAGAAAGGATCTAAAATCTAAGGCGAAATTGGGCCAGATTAGGGAAGAATAGAGGCGGAACAAAAAAACAGGGAAGGAAGCAGGAGATTGGCGAAAGGATTAGGGAACGATGAGAACAGGGCGTGGAGATGAGAGGAAGGAATCCAGGGAAGCAAAGATCAAAAGTAAACAAGATCAGGATAGGGGGAGGATTGGGAGGAGGAAGGATTGAGGAAGCAATAACATAACGCCAAAAACGAAAACTTGCACGGCAGCCATCAATCAAATCAATTGAACTTTAGAAAAACAGCGGCGATGAATCTGGCCGGGAACAGTGATGCAAATCCAGGAACAGAAAGATAAGGAAAAGGAGATCGAAGATGGGCGGCAACTTGGATTTGGGAAGATGGATGGGATCCAGGAAGAAGCCGAGGAGTGAGAGAAGATCAGAGGAAGAAGAGGTAGGGAAGAGACGGCAGCACACCAGTCGCCGGACACGCGCTGGAAGTCGCCACGGAGGCAAGTCTGGGGGTTCTCGGATCTGAGAAAGAGATCAGGGAAACGAGAAATCTGGGAGCTAGATTGTGGATTTAGTGATTGCAGATGGGGATCAAGCGACAAGGTCTGCCGACGAGGTGCGCACAGAGTCGCAACGAAGGCGGTAGAAACAACACGAAACCGTCACATGCGGACGGACCCTACCTGAGCTCTACGCTACGTGTTTGTGATCACTCCTAGCTACTTAAGCATGGCATGAGAAACTATAATCTCTAATTGTCATTGCAAACATGTTTTATCATAATATGTTGAATCATGGATAATAGGTTAAACATATTTACAAAAACAGAACAAGTCAAGTTCACACCCATTTCTCTCTGCCACAACCAGTTCACCAAATGTCGTCATTATTGCCTTTCACTTGCATGACCGAATGATATGAAAATAATAATAGTGCAAAAGTTCCATGGACTAAGCTAGAATCTGTAAACATTTTATTCAAAAGGAGAAGACAAGGTAATTTTGGCTCTTTATTAGATCAACCATAATGCATATGAGAGCCAGTCAACATTTTCATCGTGGTCTCATGACTCAATAAACTGAAAAGAAATTTAGAAAAACTGAAATATTTTTGGAGTTTTTAGTTTTTCTTGAAGAAAGCAAATTAAAGAAGGAAAAGCAAAAATGAGAAAAACTATTTACACGGGAGAGCTCCCAACAAGCAAGAAGAAGAATCAAGAAATCCTTTTAGGTTTTCTTTTAATTATACAGCTAGCTAAACTAGAAAGAAAAAACGAAAAGAAACAAGAAACATTTTTTTGGGATTTTCTCAAAGTTTTTCAAACACACAAAAAGAAACCGAGAGAAATAAATCTAATAAGTATGATACAATGAAAAAGTGTGGACACCAACAACTGGAATGAAATGTGTGAACATGAATGTAATGTGGGTGGAAATACGTACTCCCCCAAGCTTAGGCTTCTGGCCTAGCTTGGTAATCACCACTCGTATTAGCCATCCGGTCCCACGTTGAAGTGCTGGGGAGCGGGCACCTGAGCGTCCCACTCTTGAGGCTCCTCCTCTGTTGCTGCTGCGATGAAGTTGGTGAGGCTAGCATTGGTAGCAAATTGTGCGAACTCTTGACAGATTCCGGCTCCATCCATGAAGGGGTTATGCGGCCATTCCCACGGCCGCACTTCCGCCATTCTCCAAGTATGGAGGTGAATATCCATTGATTACCCAATGACTCCCTTGGAGTTCTTCTTGGAAGCAAACCTCCTAAAGAAACTCATCTTATTCCTATAGATAAAATTATGAAATTTTTAGTCCACAATTTTTTTTGTGAACAAAACTTCACAAGATTGATATCAACTACTCATAAGCATGCATAGAGGCTATATTGAGCATTCAAACTACTTAGAACTCCAAGAATTTAACATGCAATCTCATCTACAGCAGCACCAAGAGTAGATAATTATTCAAAATATAAACCACCAAAGCAAACACTAATTGGACCAACGGAGGAGTCACATACCAAGTAGCAATCCTCCAAAACAGTTTCAAAAATGGAGCTTCGAGCAAAGATATCAAAATCCGCGGGTTTGAGGGCAAGAACATGAGAGAGAGAGAGAGAGAGAGCAATGGTGAGTTTTTTCTGGAGGTAGGGGATAACATGGGATAAAGAGGTAAGTGAGGGTGCCCATGTGGGGACCACAACCCACCAGGGCGTGCCTGGGGTTGCTGTCGCGCCCAGGTGGGTTGTGCCCACCTAGTGCACCCCCTCTGATGTTATTCGTACTAAAAATTCAGAAATAATCATAAAATAATCATATTAAATTTTCAGGGCATTCTAAGAACCTTTATTTTTGGGTCATTTTTTTATTGCACGAGAAATTCAGAAAACAGACAAAACATGGCATTTTATTTATTTAACTAAGAAACACAGAAAATAAAAGTTGAGAGCAGAAGGTTATGCTTACTAAATGCATCAACTTCATACCTCTCAAAAATGATCCATTAATAATGTTGATCAAGTCTTATTAACAACCGCTTTTGATTAGCATGAAACTGAAGCACTTTCGTAAAACACTAAGTTACCCCGACAGGGATATGAATGTCCCCAACAATATGCATTTCATATTTCTTTTTGGCAATAGATAGAGGTAGTCGAAAACTTCCAATAGTGAGTGTCAAAGATTTTTCAATAACATTAATACCATTCACTTGGAATTGTTTCTTTGGAAAGTGCGCCGTATGTTCATTACCATTGATATGAAAAGTGATCTTGCTTTAATTGCAATCAATAACAGCCCCTACAGTATTGAAAAAGGGTCTGCCAAGGATAATCGACATGTTTTCGTCCTCGGGCATCTCAAGTATAACAAAGTCAATTAAGATAGTAACATTTGCAACAACAATGGGCACATCCTCAGAAATACCGATAGGCATGGCAGTTGATTTGTCAGCCATTTGCAAAGATATTTCAGTAGATGTGAGTTTATTCAAGTCAAGTCTTTTATACAAAGAGAAAGGCATAATAGTAACACCAGCTCCTAAATCACACAAAGCGATTTTGACATAATTTCATTTGATGGAGCAAGATATAGTTAGTATTCCCGGATCTCCAAGTTTTTTAGGAATTCCATCATTAAAAGAATAGTTAGCAAGCATGGTGGAGATTTTAGCTTCATGTATTTTCCTTTTATTAGAGATGATGTCTTTCAGATATTTTGCATACGGGGCCATCTTTAAAGTATCAGTTAAGCGAGTGTGCAAAAAGACTGGCCTAAGCATTTCAGCAAAGCGTTCAAATTCTTCATCATCTTTTTTCTTAGTTGATTTAGGTGGAAAGGTCATGGGTTTTTGAACCCATGGTTCTCTTTCTCTTCCATGTTTTCTAGCAACAAAGTCTCTTTTATCATATCTTTTATTTTTAGGTTGTGGGTTATCAAGATTAACAGATGGTTCTATTTCAACATCATTATCTGGTTGTTTATCATTGTATTGTTGGGTATCTTCGTGCACATCATCATTACCTATTTCATCATCACTAGGTGAATGTTCATTACCAGATTGAGTTTAAGCATCAGAAATAGAAACATCATTATTATCAGGAGGTTTCTCTTTCTGAGGTTCACTAGAGGCATGCAAAGTCCTATCATTTTTCTTTTTCTTTTTCTTTCTAGAAGGACTAGGTGCATCAGTTTAATTCTTTGAGAGTCTTGTTCAATTCTTTTAGGGTGACCTTCAGGATAAAGTGGCTCCTGAGTCATTCTACCTCCTCTAGTCATTACTCTAACAAGATGATCATTGATATTATTGTTCATTTCATCAAGCACTTCCTTTTGAGAATTAGCAACTCTAACTGGGTATGAACCATAGAGGCATGTTTTCCTACAGCTCTAGCATCATTGGTAATTCTAAATAACAAGTCACTCAAATGAGCAATCATATCAAAATTGTATTTCAATTTTTTCATAACATTTTCATTGAAGTGATCTTGCTTTCTAATGTAATTATCAAACTCATAAAGGCATTGGCTAGGATGCATATTATAAGGATTGTCCCTTTCATCAAATTTCATTAAAGAGTTTACCTCTACCACATTTGGTGGCGAAGTATCAAGCCCATGTATTTCTTCAATAGGAGGTAAACTTTTAACATCCTCTGCTTTAATACCGTTTTCCTTCATAGATTTGTTTTCCTATTGCATATCTTCTGGACTGAGATATAAGATACCCCTCTTCTTTGGAGTGGGTTTATACGGTGGTTTGGGAAGAGTCCTGTCGTGGAAATAACACGTCAGATGTCCTTAGTGTCAGGACTTAGTCGCGAGGCCAACGCATCTATGTGGTAGCTTGAGAGGGGTTGATCGGGACGAGAGACGCAACACACAAGACAAGGATTTAGACAGCTTCGGGCCCCGGGAAACATCATCCGGTAATAACCCTACATGCTGTTTGTGGCTAGGTCTCATTATGCTCATGAGAGGAGTCGCCGTAAGCCGGCTCCCCCTTTGTGTCTAGCCCTAGATATTGTTTCTTGTTGCTTGTCCCTCTTTGGGGAGCCCTGCCCCTCCTTATATAAGTTAGAGGGGCGGGTTACATGTGGAGTCCTAGTAGGACTAGCCTATCTTGTACTACAAGCCGGATTCAAGTCCGGGTCTTGATTCCTTGTAAGGGAGATACTCCTCACGCCTTTCCTCTTAAGCCGACCTATCATAACGTAAGCCGGCCTTCTGGGCCTTGAGCCTCCTAGGCCCCCGGGTCTTGTCGCTCCTCTGATCCGCTTGCCAGGTCACCCATAAGTTTCCAGGATCGGGCGGGTCACTTAGTGTGTCGTCCAGTCAGGGCGGGTCATTAGTGAGTCGCCAAGTCCGGCCGGGTTATACTTCCGGCAGGGTTACACCGCGGGGTATATCCCCGACATTAGCCCCCAAGTTTAGCTTGGATTTATCCATGGTAAACTTATGCTGCAAAATAGACACAAGAACAAATTTGACAAGTTGTGCTCCGGGTTAAGAATTCTTGTAAACCGGCACCTGAACATCCTTAAGTCCTTGTCATTTCCTTCTTCTAGAAAATCCGTGTCAATAGACCAGCTTCACAATCAATTTGCTTGTAGAAGAAATATTGTAAACAAATAATCCATCTGAGTTGGCTTCCAAAGCGTCGGCTTAAAATTATAGGTCTTGAAATACTCATCTGATTTCAACCGGCCTAAAGGTATAGATCTTGCCGAGTTATAATTTCCAAAATCTCCGGGTTATAAAAACTGATAATTCCTGGTCATGATTGTTTCCAATGCCGGTTCATGGTTGTTGCCAATGCCGGTTCATGATTGTTGATGATGCTGGGTTATGATTGTTGCAAACACCGGGTCATAATGATTGGTGATGCCTGGTCAATCTGGTTTGCTCAAAACTAAAAAATTGGAAGATATTTCTCCCTTATATCCATATTACCTGTAGCCCCAAAGTGCCGGGTTGTCATGCTTGCAGCAACCTGGGACTTGAAATTGCCTTATGCTCATAAAAACTTCAACCAGTGTAGCCCCCAAGGCCCGGGTCGTGCAATAATGAGCAGGGACTTTATAAATATGATCATGTAGATTTGAATAGCCATGTGTTGCCCCCAAGGGCCGGCTCAGTAAGATAATATTCAGCTGGTACTTTATATATACTTCTTTGAAAAGAACATCATATAATGTAACCCCCATCATGGGGCGTGAACCCACGTCCACAAGGTTGAGAGCTTTGTGCTTTACCAACTGAGTAGTGGATCTCTTCAATAATAGATGAAAATTTGTGTACCTTGAATTGTTGATAGGAGAAATTGGTAGCCCCCAAGGGCCGGCTCATTTAAAATGTGATGAGTCGGGTCTTCAATAAGTTGAGCAAAAAATAACTTTGCATTAGCCCCCAAGTGCCATGGTGCATGCTGGCAGTGACATGGGACTTGTATATTCGATGTAATCTCGATTTGAATAATGTAGCCCTCAAATGCCGGGTCGTAAGCCTGCAGCGACTCGGGACTATTCCTTTCATTGTAGAATAAATCATATCCATTGATAAAATAATAGCCATTGCGCTGAAGCGACTTTGAAAACTTCAATCATAACACTGGTTATTGATAATCACAATAGAAATCCAGCCATGTTGGCTATTTAAGATTTGAACAATACAATCCGGTATGAAAACCTCAATCATTCAATATCATCATGAAAATCCAGCCAGTTTTGGCTATTAAATATTTGAATACCTCATCGGTTGACAAGTAAATCCGGAGTTTAAATACCTGGCGGCTTTTGGCCGATGAGCATTCATTGTAACCCGGTGGCATATAGCCTTTGAGAAAATCAAGAATTAATAACCCTTTTGAGACATCAATTTCAATCTTTGATGATGGGCTTGAACTTGATCATTTATGTAAGCCATAGCTCTCTAGATCCTGCATAGAGTTTAAATAACATATGCCCTGGCGACTTAATATCAAAAGCCAGGGTGGGTAACCACCCAAATATAGTCTTATCCTGCACACAAGTAGATCACAAGATCCCTATGATCCTTTGAATGATACTGCCGGTTTATGTGACCCAGACAGTAAAGTTGATAACTCAACTCTGTAAGAGCCGGCACATATGATATTTGTGACAACTCAAATACTTGTGATTGTATAAAAACAGATAAAAATTATGAGGCTTCTAATTTGAATACGACCAGTAAACCGTCCCAAAGGGGTTAAGCTAAGATTCGAATACGATCATATAGCCCATCCCGTGTCGATCAAAGTGGGTATCGACAGCTATGTTCTCTTTGGTTCGAATATGACCTATGTTTGAACAGGAAAACCCCCAAATGACCATTGTAATATTGAATTTGTACTGCCAGGTTATATGACCTGTGTGATAAGGGTGATAACCCAATCCTTAGAAGCCAATGCTTCCATATAAATGATGGTTGTCATAAGCTGGCGACTTATAGTCAAAAGTCAAGCCGGGTTAATCATAAAACACTTATATATATTTGAGATATAATCCCCAAAAGGTCTCAAGTTAAGTAATTGTGGCTACAATAAACTTTACCATAGATAGAATAAAACTTTTTGAGGCTTCTGATTCGGATACGATCAGTAAACCGTTCCAAAGGGGTTAAGCTAAGATTCGAATACGATCATATAGCCCCCAGTGGATTGGCGATGCCGATCAAGTGGGTATCGACAGCTATGTTCTCTTTGGTTCGAATACGACCTATGTTTGAATAGGAAGCCCCCAAGTGACCATAAGAGTTGTTTAACGACGCTGATTAGAATACGATCCACGTCGATTCCCAAAGGGGTTGAGCTATGATTCGGATACGATCAAGAAGCCCCCAAGTAGGTTCAGCAGTTTGCTAATCAAAAGGGTATCGACAACTATGTTCTCTTTGGTTCGAATACGACCTATGTTTGAACAGGAAGCCCCCAAATGACCGTATAAATTTTGGCATTGCGTCGATCAAGAGGGTACTGATGGCTATGCCCGATGAGTAGGAAGCCCCCAAGTGACCATAATAAGATAAGCCGTAAAGCAGGATACCCATGTTTTGAACCGGAATTTCTTAAACCGGATATTGAGATCCTCAAAGCTTTGTAAGGGACAAATTTACCTTGATCCGGATGTTGAAACGGTTTTGAGAGCTTCAAAGCTTTGCGGGAGAGAGATGTCTCTTGAACCGGATTTTAAACCGGAATTTTCATGAGTATGGTAGTGTCCTCCGGAACCGGGTTATCATCCCCTCCCATGACCCGGAGTTCCCGAGCCATGGCACTGTAGCCCCCGAGTTTTAAGACTACTCGAGGAGTTGGCTTGAGACTCTCCATATTTGACCGTGATATAAACCAGTATGAGTCATTCAACACCTCAGTGACATAACTTGTCCTGCACTGGAGAACTTGCAAGCCAGAGTAATTGCTCTTTTAAAGAAAGCAATATATAATAAAAAACATACTGGATGGATTTCACCTGATGTGTTGAGCCGGAATTAATCCGTCGCAGAGTTGATGATCATTGCGGTAAAGTTGAAATCAATGATGGGTGAGTCGGCCACGGGAGCGGACATCTGAGTCGGCCGCGGTGTTGTAAGCCGGTGTGGACGAGCAAGTTGTCCTCCTTGTTGTAAACCGGCGTGGTCATAAAAGATGGCCAGGGCATTGTAAACTGGCGCGGTCGCGAGAGACGGCCACGGCGTTGTAAGCCGGCGCGATCGAGAGAGATGGCCATGGCGTTGCAAGCCGGTGCAGGAGTCCGTTGAGTAACGACAACCACCTGCGCCAAAAGATGTTGGCGTGTCTCCACCTCCGCGGTATAATATCAATTTTTATCATAAATAATTTGCCCTGCATAAACAATATTGCAGACCAAGGCAAAGATAAACTTGTTCTTTGACAAAAACAACATGCGATAATACCAACAAACTTGGATGGATATCACCTGATGCGTTAGGCTAGTAGTTATCCACCATGGAGTTGATGATCACCGCGGTGAAGCTGAAATTAATCACGGGTGAACCGGCCGTTGCGTCGTAAACCGGTGCGGTCGAGCGAGTCAATCACAGGAGCAGTAAGCCACTCGGACACCGAGTCGGCCACGGGGGTGGACGGGTAAGTCACCCATCACATTGTAAGCCAGCACAGACATGTGAATCGGCTAGCGCGTTGATGTAGATCGGACTGCGGGGGACGGCGGCCTGTGCACGCATTAGTGGATAATCCGTATGGTCCTGACGAGTTGACGCGGATTGGATCACGATATAAACCGGCATGGGTTATCCAATAGCTCAGCGGTATAATAACCCCTGATATGTTAGCCAGAAAATATCCACCGCGGAGTTTGACGATCACCACAGTGAAGCTGAAAATCCATCATGGGCAAGTCGGCCATGCGAGCAGACAGTTGAACCGGCCGCGGTGTTGTAAACTAGTGCAGACGAGCAAGTTATCATCCGCGTTGTAAACTGGTGCGGACGCATGAACTGGTGGCCAGGGCGGACGGGCGAATCGTCCGTGGTGTTGTAAGGTGGTGCAGATGGGCGAGTCGGCCGGCACGTTGATGTAACCCGGACCGCGATACGCGTGTCCGCGAATGGCATAAAAATTGTCCTGTGTAAAAATATTACAGGACAAAGTAATTGTTTTTTGACAAAAAACAATAAGTGTTTAATACATAAATTTAGATGAATACCACCTAATGTTTGGGCGGACAGTACAACCATCGCAGCATCAGAAGCGGCTTCGGAGTGATGAATCGGACGCGGCCTTGTAAGCCGGCACAGACGAGCCAGTTGTCCTCCGTGTTATAAACCGGCGCAGACGTGTGAACCAGCGGCGAGGGTGGACGGCGAGTCGTCCGTGACGTTGTAAGGTGACGCGAACCGGCAAGTTGGCCGGCGCGTTGATGTAAAAATGGACCGCGATACGTGTGTCCGTGAAGCTGCACGGCACAGCCAAACATGCCTCCGTAGTATAATACCACCATCTTTTTTCATAGCCTTCCTGCATAAAAATATTACAGGCCAGAGTAATCGTTGTCGGATGAATTAATATGTACTTATAAAATACATGAGAAAATAACACCTGATATTTTTTGCCGGATGAATACGGACAGCGGATAATGCTGGATGAAAAAATAGTCTCACATACACCGAGGCGTACGTCTATCTCCATGTAGCATTACCACCCACATGGGTTGCTTTTGTCTTTTCCTATTTTTCTGATTAATGAGTGCCCTTGATTGTCTCAAAGCAGTAGCAAAGGGTAGAGGTGCTCCGACAGCGCCGCGACACGGTGGCTCACAACAGAAGTAAGACCACGATACAACGGCTTGCTGCGGTGCCGGCGGTTTGGAATCGCAAACCCACGACAAGAGAGGCACAGTGGGTCAACGAGACCGGTCGCAGGAGGAGCCCAAGCCCGGGGACCATCCGTGTCCGGGTCGCCAAGCAAAATCGCTTGACTAACCAGTCAATTGGAAAACCGATTCAATAATACTCAACATTATTAATCTTCATTACGTACTATTGGGAGTACTTTAGCATTGATTTGGCCCCCACCCTCAAAGTACTAGTACGAGCAACCATTGATCCCTCGGGACTCGTAGCTTGGGATTCTCTATTCTGAGCAGCAACAACTTGGCCGATTGGATCATTGCCTGGATACATAGTAACAATCGGACACGGCCACCGATCCTGCAATGGAAACCGCTAACAGCTTCGGTTGACTACCGTGTTTGGCTTCGGCGAAAAAGATCTCCTCTTGATCTTGGCGAGTTATGGCAATTGCACTAATGCGACCCTAATTTCCTCTGGGTCTTATATATTGAACACGCCGTTTTTGACTAAGTGGCAGGTCTTGATGGATTGGTATTACTGCCTCCGATTAGACCACAAGCCGTAGGTACGGATATGATGTGTGGTGGAAAAACTCCTTCGCCTCAGGAAAGTGCCCCAAAAATTGATACGGCTTCGGATCGTTAGATCGCAAGCACACACAGTGCCGCCATGCAACCCTGACTTCTGATGTAAATCTTTTCAAAACGGCTTTTCTTCATCGTAAAAAATTGCGAATTTCTCAGTCCTTGAGAAAGATCCCTTCAAGAACTCAACACCATCGTGCGCAAGCCCCATGGTGGGCGCCAACTGTCGTGGAAATAACACGTCAGATGTCCTTAGTGTCAGGACTTAGTCGCGAGGCCAATCCATCTATGTGGTAGCTTGAGAGGGGTTTATCGGGACGAGAGATGCAACACGCAAGACAAGGATTTAGACAGCTTCGGGCCCCGGGAAACATCATCTGGTAATAACCCTACATGCTATTTGTGGCTAGGTCTCATTATGCTCATGAGAGGAGTCGCCGTAATCCGGCTCCCCCTTTGGGCGACTTATAGTCCAAACATCATTATTTTTCAATATATTATTCAATAATTCCTCAGCTTGTCCATTAGTTCGTTCCCTGAAAACACAACTAGCACAACTATCTAGGAAGTCCCTAGAAGCATCGGTTAGTTGATTATAGAAGATACCAAGTATTTCATTTTTCTCAAGAGGATGATCAGGCAAAGCATTAAGCAATTGGATAAGCCTCCACCAAGCTTGTGGGAGACTCTCTTCTTCAATTAGCATAAAGTTAAATATTTCCTGGAAGGCAGCTTGTTTCTTATGAGCAGGAAAATATTTTTCATAGAAGTAATAAATCATATCCTAGGGACTACACACACAACCAGGAGCAAGAGTAGTATACCAAGTCTTAGCATCACCCTTTAATGAGAATGGAAATAACTTGAGAATATAATAGTAGTTGATTTTCTCATCATGAGCAAATAGGGTGGCTATATCATTTAATTTAGTAAGGTATGCCACAACAGTTTCAGTTTCATAACCATGGAAGGGATCAAATTCAACCAAAGTAATTAACTCTGGGTCGATAAAGAATTCACAATCCTTATCATCAACAAAGATAGGTGAAGTAACAAACTTAGGGTCACATTTCATTCCAGCACTCAAAGATTTTTCTTTCAGTTTGCATAATAATTTCTTAAGATCATCTCTATCGTTGCAAGCAAGAAAGTCTCTAGTTGTCTCCTCATCCACAACATAGCCTTCAGGTATCATAGGCAATTCATATCTTAGAGAGCTAGGTCTAATAGGTGTCTCAAGATTTTCAGTTTCAGCTATTTCATCAGTTTCAGTAATTTCATTCTCTTTAGCTCTAGCAATTTGTTCATCAAGAAAATCACCTAGTGGCACACCATCATCAAGCAAGGTACTAGCATCATCATGAGTAGCATTCATAGAAGTAGCATCATCAATAACTTGCAACATACCAGGATTAATAGCATGTGGTGGTGTTGCAAGTCTACTCAAAACATAAGGTGAATCATGTGCAGAGGGTGATGTCAGTTCCTTACCTCCCCTCGTCCTACAGGGAACAATCTTGGTTTTTGTATCCTTCAGATTCTTCATAGTGATAAATTGATAATAATCCCAAGTGACTCAATAAATATAGCTATTGTAACATCCCAAATTTTCAATTTGGAATGTTATACATTAGATCATCATTGCATATCATATTTTATTGCATGTTGGCTCAATCCTAGAAATTCTACGCAACTCAAGGACCCACGGAGAGAGTTGGGGATTTCGTTATTTTCATATTTGAGTTTTCTCAAATTTTGAAAATAGGATCATTTGATTTTAATTATTTTATCTTCAATTATTTCTATAACAAAAATATGAGAGAGGGAATAAAATGACTTTCCCAAAATAAAGAAATATTGGGCATTTAATATTAAAATCAAATAAGATTTTATTTCGGAGTTTTATCGCTATTTTATTTGAATTAGGAAAATGCGCGTTTTTCAAAATTGCATTTAGGCCCCAAATAAATGTTCATCTTGTCCGGCTTGATTTTAGAAGTCGTGAAAAATTTATTTCAGGATTTTTGGAGTCCGTTTAGTATTTCTATTATTTGTTTTTCTGCACGTAATTATTTAAAAATAAAAAGATACCGACCTACATGGTCGTGTCCGCCCCGGACTCCTGGCCCGGCCGGCCTTATAAACTAGGAGGCCGACCCGCCACCCCGAGCCGCCCGCCCCGCGAAACCCTAGTGTCGCCACCGCCCGAGCCGCCGCCGCCGCCCCGATCCACCGCCCCGCCGCCGGACCCCCTCGTCGCCGACGCCGCCCGCCCGCCGAAGCTCGCCGCCGACCTCGCCGGACCCCGACCCGAGGTATCCTCCAGTTTTTCTTATAAAACCGCTCGGTTTTTTTTGAAACCCTAGATGCATTTTTCTTATTAGATCCGGTTCAGATTATTATTTTCGGTTTAGTCTATTTAGCGGACGTTCCATCCGTACGTTCGTTTTAATGAACGGTTTTCGTTGTTTAGCCGCAGACAGCGAACGTTCATTCGTTAGCCTGTTTGTCCGTTTTTCTTTTTTTCGGATTTTCCGCGATTATTTCTGATCGCGGTTTCTGATCCGATTTTCGTTCTAGTATAACTTTTCGCTCGTTTATCGGAATCAGGCGATTCAAGCGCCTAGAGTTTCATCTCGAAACCCTCTTTCCGTTTAACCAACTCAAACAAGTTTTTGCTACTGTAAAATTTGACTTAGGTCCAGATTAGTAAAACGAAGCTTGTTTCTTTCGCCGTTTGAGTATCGTTGCTTCGTTTGATTTGATTCTTTTTGCAAACTGGAGTTCTTAAGTTGAACTTTCTGGTTAGACCTCTTATTTGAGTTTTACCTGTGCATTAGATGAGTGCTTATTGTATGCTTGTTAGTTTGCGATAGAGTACCCGGAGTGCGCCGCTTGCTACTTTGAATCTCTAGGTTTTACGGATCATCAGCAAGGTAAGTAACACTTTGATCATATCTCTTTACTACCCAGTTTTATTGCATTATATCAATCCTTAAACAATTGCATGGTTAGGATCTGATTAATATGTTGGTATGGGAAGTAGATGAGGTAGTACATATTACTTGTTTTTGTATCAAACCTTTGGGAGTTACTTCTAGGTTTGCTTATATTGCTGTGCTATGCTAGTAGACATGGATTGGGTGAGTGTATCTATGAGATATGTGAGATTGTTAATTAATGGTTTACTTAAGGTGACAACTTAAATACACATCTGAGTGGATTGAGGCACCTGGGATTCTAGTGATTGCTTGTGTTTTTCTTTATGGACCGCCACCCAGGCTCAAAGGGATCATGAGATTATTCATGCTAGAAACTTCCATGTGCAGCCGCAGGCTACTGTGGGCTCTAGCATTGTTGATTAAGTCGTGTGAACTCTTACAGTGGTAGACTAGCAGATGTAGGGGAAAGTAGGTGTAACTGTCTACCCATCGTAAGGTGCAAACGCTTCTGAAAGACTATGTCTCGGTCATCCGTTTCTCAAACACCGTGTAGTGCGAGAATCCCAACGGAGGAGATCGAGTCTTGCGGGGAAAAGTGCGCAAACCTCTGCAGAGTGTATAAACTAATAATGGTTAGCTGTGTCCCCGGTTATGGACGTTTTGAGTATCTAGTACTTGGATTATCATGTGAATCTCATCATGTTACTTGAATTAATTTTGTTGTGTTTAATGATGATGCTTAATTGGGATTGAGTTGGGTGAACCTTCTCAATGTTTAACAACCACCATGATAGTTAAATAAAATTTATTCCTTTGCAGTAGGGAAAAACTGGCTTTATGCAAAACTATAACCATAGAGCTTTCCACCAGTGATATATGCATGTAGTGGTAGCATTATTCTGTTCATTACTCTCTATGTGTTACATGCCAGCATATTCCATGTGCTGACCCATTTTCGGGCTGCAACGTTCATGTTGCAGACTTTTCAGACGACGAGTAAGGTGCCTTATGTCGTGGTCTTATACTCAGTGATGCCGTTGGAGTTGATGGACTCGCTTATCTTCCAAGCCTTCCGTTGTTATCGTTATTAGATGGCCTTAAGCCATATTTATTGTAATAAGCTCTCTTTTGAGACATTAGATGTAATAAGTGTGTGATTGCTACTTTGTTATAAATCCTTCAAGTACTGTGCGTGTCAGCATTACTGATCCAGGAATGACACTGATGCACAGAGATCGGACTGTTTGAGGTCTGGTCGCTACAAGATGGTATCAGAGCACATGCTGACTATAGGACACGACCACTAAGCTAAAGCCCTAGATCACTACTTCTCATTTCTGACTCCTCATATTTTCTACTCTTTTAGGATGACGGATGCAAGGAACAAGTTCACGCAACCGGATGAAGGTACACCCTTTGGACGCCACTTGAAGGAAGTCACTAGATACATGAACATCGCAGTACCAAGCTTCACCGGGACCTACATCGCCACTTTACCCAAAGAGGAGCGCTGGATGATTCAAGTTCAAGTTCCAGGAAGGACGTTCATGCCCGTCACTGATCCCATAGAGTTTTCCTTTGATGCACCAACCTGGAGTCTAGGCAAGAGCATGGCAGCCCACATCACCATGGGACGCATTGGAGAAGTTTACCACCAGGATCTCAAGGATACTATCTACTAGATTCGTGGGCGCCGAGATGAGAAATGGGAGATGATCAGCACCAGGAAGGATAGATCAATTGCAGCTTTCATCCAGGAGTTAAACCAACACATTCATCATCTGGAGAACCAGATATGCGCAGGCATGATAGATCTGAAGAAGGCATTGACCAAGATCACGGAGCTGGAGGAAGAACTCAAGTCTACATGCGATGGATATGAGGAGGAAATAATGACAGTCGTGGAGAAGAATGATGATCTGAAGAAGAAGCTAAAAGTATTCATGGGATTTCCCACGACTGGAGGAGAAGACGATGATTGCACTTGCCCGGAGAACTACATCATCATCGACGACACCGACTCGGACCCAGATGATAGCGATGATGACTTTGTTGATGAAGCTGGAGCAGATACCATGGAGTCTTCGACCAATCAATTTTTCTAGTCGACCACCATAACAGTAGTAGTATTCCCCCATGTATATAGTATAGTCCGAGCACTTTTGTAACGATAGGTAGACCGTTGTATTCCCTTGTTTGCATTGATTGAAGTGATATTGATTGCATTGTCTCATATGCATATGGGTAGTGTTTTTCTCTCTAGACCTCATTCTATTCTATAATCTCATCTCTTCTGAACCCTCAGATGCCTCCGAGACGTGACAATGGATTTGCTTTCCCACCACAGCTCACTCAGTTGACCCAGCAGCACAATGCATTGATGCAGATGCTAGTCCAGAATCAGAATAAGGGGAACAACAACAACAACAACCCACCACCACCACCACCTGTTGATCACTTAGTCCGTTTCTTGAGGCTGAATCCGCCGGTGTTTTCCAGTAGCACCGAGCCGATAGTTGCGGATGATTGGCTCCGCAAGATGGGAAGGGAGTTGACCACTGCAGGATGCACAGGTGCAGAGAAGGTGCGTTTTGCCACACATCAGCTTGATGGACCCGCAGCATCATGGTGGGAGAATTTCACAGCCACTTATCATATCGACACTGTCACATGGGATCAGTTCCAGCAGGCTTTCCGTACTGCCCATGTTTCAGCAGGATCTATGGCCATGAAGAAGCGTGAGTTTCGCAACTTGCGCCAAGGAGGACGTACAGTTGGCCAGTATGTGGATGACTTTAGTGAGCTAGCACGTTATGCCCCAGATGATGTTGCTATGGATGCAGCCAAGCAGGAGAAGTTTCTGGAAGGACTGAATGATGAACTGAGCATGCAGTTGATCATAGCAACCTTCAACAACTACTAGGAGTTGGTAGATAGAGCTCTTATGATTGAAGTGAAGCAGCAGCAGATTGACAACCGCAAGAGGAAGTATGGACAAGGGAAGTACAATTCTGGAGCTCAGCAGAAGCCCCGTTTTACCCCGAATTCGGGAGGACCTTTTCAGCATACCCATGGAGGAGGGAGCTCGCACAACCATAGTGGTCCCAAGAATGGTAATGGGAATGGAGGAAGCAACAGACAGAACCATACCAACCCATCGACCCCAGCCAAGAGGGATCTGAGCCAAGTCACTTGCTACAAGTGTCAGAAGACTGGACATTATGCCAATGAATGTCTTGAAGCTAAGAATGGAAATGGCAATGGGAGATCTGGAAAGAAGCCGAACCCTTTCAACAGGGGACAGGTGAACCACGTTAACGTGGAGGAGGTTGAAGCCCAGCCAGATGCAGTAATAGGTAAGTTTTTGGTTAAGTCATTTACTGCAATCGTTCTTTTCGATACTGGTGCATCGCATTCATACATATCAAGGGGATTTGTGGATAAGTATAAACTTCCCACCAAGGTTCTTAGAACACCCATGTTAGTAAGCTCACCAGGAGAGGAGTATATGGTCAGTCGAGGATGTTTTCAAGTGCCATTGAGTATAGGTAGGCATGTTTTCCCCTCGGATTTAATCATTTTGGAATCGCAAGGTTTGGATGTGATACTGGGTATGGATTGGCTATCGATGTATGGAGGAAACATCGATTGTGCCAGTAAGTCGATTTTGCTTACCACCCCAGAAGGAAGAAGGATTAAGTATGTATCACGACATGGGCCTAAGAGGACTCAAGTAAATTCCTTATCAGGAGTTGTATAGGAGGAAGTACCAGTGGTGAAGGATTTCCCTGACATATTTCCAGAGGAGTTGCTAGGCATGCCACCGGATAGAGACATTGAGTTTTTGATTGAGCTTTTGCAAGGCACAGGACCTATATCAAAGAGACCGTAGTGGATGCCCGCCAAAGATTTGGAGGAAATTAAGAAGCAGATTAAGGAGCTATTGGATAAAGGCTATATTCGCCCAAGTTCTTCACCTTGGGGATCGCCAGTGCTCCTAGTGGAGAAGAAGGATGGATTGTTAAGGATGGTTGTTGATTATCGAGGATTGAATGAAGTGACAATCAAAAACAAGTACCCCCTGCCGATGATCAATGACTTGTTTGACCGATTGCAAGGAGCTAAGGTATTTTCCAAGATCGATTTGCGATCAGGATACCATCTGTTGAAGATTCGAGAGCAGGATATACCTAAGACAACTTTTACCACCAAGTGCGGACTGTACGAGTATACCGTTATGTCATTTGGTCTGACTAACGCACCTGCCTATTTCATGAACATGATGAACAAGGTGTTTATGGAGTTTCTGGATAAGTTCGTCGTGGTGTTCATTGATGACATCTTGGTCTACTTGAAGAATGAAGAGGAGCATAAGGAGCATTTGCGTTTGGTACTTGAGAAACTCAAAGAACATTAGTTATACGCCAAGTTCAGCAAATGTGAGTTTTGGTTGAAGGAAGTTGGATTCCTCGTACATGTTATATCCGGAGAAGGAATAGCAGTAGACCCCACCAAAGTTGTCACTGTTACAAACTGGGAAGCCCCCACGTCAGTGGGAGAAATCCGGAGTTTTCTTGGACTCGCGGGATACTATCGGAGGTTCATTGAGAATTTTTCGAAGATTGCAAAGCCCATGATGGAGTTGTTGAATAAGTACACCAAGTTCAAATGGACTGAGGAATGTGAGGCCAGTTTCCAGGAGTTGAAGAAACATTTGGTTACATCACCAGTGTTGATTCTGCCTGATCAGTGCAAGGATTATGAAGTATATTGCAACGCTTCTCATCGAGGACTTGGAGCAGTGCTTATGCAGGAGGGAAGAGTTGTTTCGTATGCCTCAGGACAACTTAAACCCCATGAGTTGAATTATGCTACACATGATTTGGAGTTAGCAGCCGTAGTTCATGCATTGAAGACATGGAGACATTTTCTCATCGAAAACCATTGTGAGGTGTACATGGATCACAAGAGTTTGAAGTACATCTTCACGCAGAAGGAGTTGAATCTCAGGCAAAGGAGATGGTTGGAGCTCATCAAGGATTATGATATGAGATTGCATTATCACCCCGGAAAGGCTAACGTAGTAGCCGATGCGTTGATCCGCAAGAGCCATGTCAACACACTCATGACCGGAGAGTTACCAAAGGAGTTAGCCGAGGATCTTCGCGAGCTATGTTTGGAGATAGTTCTGAGAGGCTATGTAGCCGCATTGGAGATTCAGTCTACTTTGATGGATAAGATCAGAGAAGCTCAGAAGACTGACAAGGAGATTGCCGAGATAAAGGAGAAGATGAGCAAAGGAAAAGCTAAAGGATTTCGTAAGGATGAGCACAATACCCTATGGTTTGAGGACCGTGTTTACGTGCCTAATGATCTAGAGATCAGGAAGTTGATTCTGCAAGAGGCCCATGATTCGCCGTATTCGATTCACCCAGGAAATACCAAGATGTATTTGGATTTGAAAGACACTTTCTGGTCGACCGGAATGAAGAAGGATATTGCGGAGTATGTAGCAGTATGTGATGTATGTCAGAGAGTGAAGGCAGAGCATCAGAAGCCAGCAGGATTGCTACAGCCATTGTCGATACCCGAATGGAAGTGGGATAAACTAGGCATGGATTTTATGACGGGATTGCCTAGGACTCGTTCAGGCTATGACTCGATATGGGTTGTAGTTGATCGTTTGATGAAGGTAGCTCATTTCATCCCAGTGAAGACCACTTACACCAGTGCTAAGTTGGCAAAGATATACATGACCAGGATCGTATGTTTGCATGGAGTTCTGAGGAGCATTGTATCAGATAGAGGAACCCAGTTTACCTCAAAGTTCTGGAATCAGTTGCATGAAACTTTGGGTACCAGGCTAGAGTTCAGTATAGCCTTTCATCCGCAGACAGATGGACAGACCGAGAGAGTCAACCAGATTCTGGAGGACATGCTAAGAGCTTGTGCGCTATATTATGGATCTAGTTGGGACGACAATTTGCCATATGCGGAGTTCTCTTACAACAGCAGTTATGAATCCAGTTTGAAGATGGCCCTTTCGAAGCTCTGTACGGAAGGAGGTGCATGACACCGTTGTTGTGGGATGAAGTTGGAGACCGCCAGTTGTTTGGACCAGATTTGATTAAGGAGTCTGAACAGAAGGTGAAGTTGATTCGCGATAGGCTCAAGGTAACCCAGTCCAGGCAGAAGAGTTATGCAGATTCAAAACGCAAGGAGACAGTCTACAAAGTCCGAGACAGAGTTTATCTTCGTGTATCCCCACTTCGAGGAGTTAAGGGCTTTGGAGTTGAGGGAAAGTTAGCGCCACGTTTTGTCGGACCATATAAAGTTTTGGAGCATATGGGAGAAGTTGCTTAAAAGTTGGAATTACCCGAAGGATTGTCAGGAGTTCACGATGTGTTTCACGTTTCCTAAATGAAGAAGTGCCACGCGGAGATGGCTGATATACCGCTGAGAGATACCGTGCCACTGGAAGCGATTCAGTTGGATAGTGATTTAACCTATGAGGAGAAACCAGTCAAGATTCTCGACTATGCCAGCCGAGTCACGCGCAGCAAGGTTATCAAGTTTTGCAAAGTTCAATGGAGCCACCATACCGAGGATGAAGCCAACTGGGAGCGAGAGGAAGATCTACTGAAGGACCACCCTCACCTATTTTCTAGCCAACCCAAATCTCGAGGACGAGATTCATCTTAAGGGGGGTAGGTTTGTAACATCCCAAATTTTCAATTTGGAATGTTATACATTAGATCATCATTGCATATCATATTTTATTCCATGTTGGATCGATCCTAGAAATTATACGCAACTCAAGGACCCATGGAGAGAGTTGGGGATTTTGTTATTTTCATATTTGAGTTTTCTTAAATTTTGAAAATAGGATCATTTGATTTTAATTATTTTATCTTCAATTATTTCTATTACAAAAATATGAGAGAGGGAATAAAATGACTTTCCCAAAATAAAGAAATATTGAGGATTTAATATTAAAATCAAATAAGATTTTATTTCGGAGTTTTATCGCTATTTTATTTGAATTAGGAAAAATGCGTGTTTTTTGAAATTGCATTTAGGCCCCAAATAAATGTTTATCTTGTCCGGCTTGATTTTAGAAGTCAGGGAAAATTTATTTCGGGATTTTTGGAGTCTGTTTAGTATTTCTTTTATTTGTTTTTCTGCGCGTAATTATTTAAAAAAAAAGATGCCGACCTACCGGGCCGTGTCCGCCCCGGACTCCTGGCCCGGCCGACCTTATAAGCCGGGAGGCCGACCAGCCAGCCCGAGCCGCCCGCCCCGCGAAACCCTAGCGCCGCCGCCGCCCGAGCCGTCGCCGCCGCGTCGCC
>NC_041393.1:296047258-296065540 GCF_002162155.2 Triticum dicoccoides
CCGCCGGAGCTCGCAGCTGACCTTGCTGGACCCCGACCCGAGGTAGCCGCCGGTTTTTCTTATAAAACCGCTCGGGTTTTTTTCGAAACCCTAGATGCGATTTTTTATTAGATCCGGTTCGGTTTATTTTTTCGGTTTAGTCTATTTAGCAGACGTTCGTCCGTACGTTCGTTTTAATGAACGGTTTTCGTCATTTAGCCACAGACAGCGAACGTTCGTTCGTTAGCCTGTTCGTCCGTTTTCCTTTTTTTTCGGATTTTCCGCGATTATTTCTGATCGCCATTTGTGATCCAATTTTTGTTCTAGTATAACTTTTCGCTCGTTTATCAGAATCAGACGATTCAAGCGCCTAGAGTTTCGTCTCGAAACCCTCTTTCCTTTTAACCAACTCAAATGGACCAACACCCAGGCTCAAAGGGATCATGGTTTACTTAAGGTGGCAACTTAAATACACATCTGGGTGGATTGAGGCACCTGGGATTCCAGTGATTGCTTGTGTTTTTCTTTATGGACCAACACCCAGGCTCAAAGGGAACATGAGATTATTCATGCTAGAAACTTCCTTGTGCAGTCGCAAGCTACTATGGGCTCTAGCATCTAGCATTGTTGATTAAGACGTGTGAACTCTTACAGTGGTAGACTAGCATATGTAGGGGAAAGTAGGTGTAACTGTCTACCCATCGTAAGGTGCAAACGCTTCTAAAAGACTATGTCTTGGCCATCCGTTTCTCAAACACCATGTAGTGCGAGAATCCCAACGGAGGAGATCGAGTCTTGCAGGGAAAAGTGCACAAACCTCTGCAGAGTGTATAAACTAATCATGGTTAGCCATGTCCCTGGTTATGGACGTTTTGAGTATCTAGTACTTGGATTATCATGTGAATCTCATCATGTTACTTTAATTAATTTTGTTGTGTTTAATGATGATGCTTAATTGGGATTGAGTTGGGTGAACCTTATCAATGTTTAACAACTACCATGATAGTTAAATAAAATTTATTCCTTTGCAGTAGGGAAAAATTGGCTTTATGCAAAACTGTAACCATAGAGCTTTCCATCAGCCGTATATGCATGTAGTGGTAGCATTATTTTGTTCATTACTCTCTATGTGTTACATGCCAGCATATTCCATGTGCTGACCCGTTTTCGGGCTGCAAAGTTCATGTTGCAGAATTTTCAGACGACGAGTAAGGTGCCTTAGGTCGTGGTCTTATACTCAGTGATGCCGTTGGAGTTGATGGACTCGCTTATCTTCCAAGCCTTCCACTGTTATCGTTATTAGATGGCCTTAAGCCATATTTATTGTAATAAGCTCTCTTTTGAGACATTCGATGTAATAAGTGTGTGATTGCTACTCTGTTATAAATCCTTCAAGTACTGTGCGTGTCAGCATTACTGATCAATGGATGACACTGATGCACAGAGATCAGACTGTTTGAGGTCTGGTCGCTACAGCTATGCTCCCCGGCAACGGCACCAGAAAAAGGTCTTGGTAACCCACAAGTATAGGGGAACACAACCATTTTCGAGGGTAGAGTATTCAACCCAAATTTATAGATTCGACACAAGGGGAGCCAAAGAATATTTGCAAGTATTAGCAACTGAGTTGTCAATTCAACCACACCTGGAGATTAATTATCTACAGCAATATGATCAGTAGCAAAGTAATATGATAGTTTTGATAGTAGTAGTAACATTAGTAGTGACGGTAACAATGTTATCAATGATTTTGTAGCAGTTGTGACAGCAGGAATAGCAATATTAACTTAGCAGAAAGAATATGTGGAAAATCGTAGGCTTCATTGGATGATATTCATCATATCATAGTCATAACCTAGGGTGATACAAAACTAGCTTCAGTTCATAAATATAATGTAGGCATGTATTCCGTAAATAGTCATACGCACTTATGGAAAGAACTTGCATGACATCTTTTGTCCTACCCTCCCGTGGCAGCGGGGTCCATAATGAAACGAAGGGATATTAAGGCATCCTTTTAATAGAGAAACCAGAACAAAGCATTAGCACATAGTGAATACATCAACCCCTCAAATTACGGTCATCACTGGAAAGTATCCCGAATATTGTCAATCCGGGGTTTACGGATCATAACACGCAATAGGTGACTAGAATGCGCAACATCGGATCTAGAATATAGATATAATGGTGAAAACATAAACAGTTTAGATCTGAAATCATGGCACCCGGGCTCAAAGTGACAAGCATTAAGCATGGCAAAGTCATAGCAACATCAATCTCAGAACATTATGGATATTAGGGATCAAGCCCTAACAAAACTAACTCAATTACATGGTGAATCTCATCCAACTCCTCACTGACCAGCGGGCCTACGAAGGAATTACTCACTCCCGGTGGGGAGCATCATGGAATTGGCAATGAAGGAGGGTTGGTTGTGACAAAGGTTGAAGATCCCCCTCTCCGGAGCCCAAAATGGACTCCAGGTCTGGCCTCCCGATGAATAACAGGAGGTGGTGGCGGCTCCGTATCGTGAAATGAGATAATTCTTCCTCCCTTATTTTTTCTAGAAAAATAGGTATTTATGGTGTCAGAATCAGGGTTTGCGGGGCCACCAGGTGGGCACAACCCAACTAGGCGCTCCAGGAGGGGGCACCCTGGTGGGTTGTGCTCCCCCAGGGACCCCTCCCTCCGGTGGTTCTTGGCTCCAATGTTTTTCTTTTATTGTATAAAAATTCTCCAAATTTTTTGTTCCATTTTGAGAACTTTTATTTCTACACAAAAACAACACCATGATAGTTTTGCTAAAAACATCGTCAGTCAGGGTTAGTTTCATTCAAATCATGAAAATTAGAGTCCAAACAAGAGTAAAAGCGTTAGGAAAAGTAGATACGACGGAGACATATCATTCATGTCCTTCCTCCTACGAGGCTTGGGCTTTCCCATTCACCCCTTCCCGAGGGGTTTGTGGAGTTTTACGGGATCCAGCTCCATAATCTCACCCTAGGATCCATTCTACATATATATCTCAGGCTACGTTGCCCTTTGTGAGATGTTTCTGGGCTGTGAGACCCATTTCGAATTATGGAGAAATACTTTTGCCTCATCCCCCGCACCCGGGGAGGGACGATCTTTGAGGTCAGCAGAGCCGAAGTATGGCGTATTGTCGGAACGGGGTACCCAGTTGGGACCCCAAAAAAGGATTCCGAGGAATGGACCTCATAATAGTTTTACATTGAAGATGTCCCCCTATTCGATCTATCTCGGAGGGGTCTGCCCAAACACTCGCTTGTTCCTCCGAAGAAGCGGTTCAACTGGCGACCAAAAAGCCCTTCCCAAGAGGAAAGTGCCGAAGTAAAGCGCCTGGCTGCTCAAGTGAGGTTGTTAGCTCACAACAGGTTAACCATCATTGACGTGATGGGTGTTGCCATTACTTGATGCGTTCAACCTCTACAACAATGGATGCACCCCCTATGGTGTTACAACGGGACGGATCATGTGACATGTTCCAAATGGAAGGGACCTGCCAACCAAGGAGCAATGGCAGCCATACTGGTTGATCTCTTTAAAGGAGAAGAGCAAGAGTTTTCCCGGCTAAGGCCCAAGGATGGTTACTCGAGCTATAATCCCGTTGAATGGGTGAGTTCAGCTACACTTTATAGGATGTTATGTCCATTTTTGTTAATTGGATCTTCTAACTTTTTGAACAGAAGGCGCTGGATCAAGATAGTCAGCTTCCCTTCTCCTCAACCAGAGAGCCATTCCCGTGACAATGACCTTGGATTTCACAATGATCCAGAGACGTCAATCGATTTCGAGGATGGAGTCTTTTACCAGGAGAGTCTCGACGACTCTAAAGTAGCACTTTTGGCCGATCACCCCGGGACACTCCCCTCTAATGCTATAAGTGACAAAAAGGCTTCTTCCCGAAAAGGGCGTTCACCTCCCATTGTTCCGGATACGATGACTTCTACCACCAAGGGTTGTCGCACATTGCACCAAACACCAGTGAGAGCGGCGCCGGCGTCGTAAAACGTCAAAATGTGGGTCGGCCGCGGGAGTTACATCGACCACGCCTAAGGCTAAGAGGTAATATGTTCAACGCATAGTTCAACACTGTCAGCCATGATAGCCGCTGCAAGCACTCATGATCTTTGCTGAGACCTGCAGGAGATATGTAGAGCGACCATCGCCCGAGGACATTAAAGAGTGTAAGTGCATCTAGTGCCCCTTAGTGGTTTTGGTGTATTGAAGACTTATAGGTTAAGGGACTAATATGTTTGTGAGTGTGTCGGTGTACAAAAGTATGGGTTCCTTCTATACCCCTTACTTGTGTATGGGCAGTCGTAGCCACACCTGTGGCCGGGCCCGGCAGGGCAGCAAAAGACAGAACACAAGACTGCCAAGACAGCACTCAATACAGTAAACAAAGAGCAGAGGACAGGCTGAACCTCCCCCAGTAGTATCCTTGCCGGGGCAGCGTACGTAGCCCTGGCAAGCTCCTTGTCGGGGCAACCTACACCGGACCAGCAAGGCCATCACCCTTGAGGCTGAGAGCTCTGACACAATCGACAATGTTAAGGCCAAGATTTGAGAACGCATGCGTGGTAGCATGCAGATCTTCATGAAGATTGATGGCCTGCGAGTCCACGTGGGACCAAAAGACAAAGACCCCCGACAAGACCCTTGCCGGCGACGACTCCGAGGCCCCGGGCAAGCCTTGCTGGGGACGATTGTTGGGCCACGGCCAGGCCCGCGCCCGGCAAGGATTCGCCACCTCACCACCACTCTAGTGCAACGACCAGTGTGCCAACTAAGCAGGCGCCTATGTGGCGGCATGCAAATCTTCATGGAGGCTCTACCACCATGCCAACACAGCAGCTAGCTAGCCAGTGTGGCGCTACATGCCTCGTCAGCCTGGACGAGTGTCGAAGCAAGGAGGGGCGACGATGGATGGGACGACTCCTATTTGCCATCCTCGATAAAGTAAGAGGGCACGTAGGCAGCGCATTAAATGTGCTTGTCCTACGGCGCCGAGCGATAAGCTCATGCACTGTAGCTCACTTTCCACCTCCTGTGTGCCACTGTGGCAACCCCTTTACGTATAAAAGGAGGCCCAAGGCATACTGAGGGAGGATTCGAACGTTTTGGACTATGCATGCACCGCAACTAGTTCAAAAGCTCAAGAACACACATATCCAGACAAGCAGGACTAGGATATTACGCATCTTTGCAGCCCAAACCTAGGTAAAAATCCCCTTGTGCTGACTACTAGACCTGCTCTTCGTGCAGCTACTCTCCCCACCGAGCGTAGAAGGGATCGCCCCTGATCCCATAGGTGTTCGTTTCCCTGATAGAGTGTACATAGGCTCTATAAGACAATGAGGAGTTTGTTGTTTACAATGAAAGTTGACCCTTAAAAATGTATGTCTTCAGCTGAAGACTTTGGTTCTCCTGAAGATTTTGAAAGTGAAGAAATTGGTGTGACCTTGAATTCTTGGATATTCATGCGAGGATTATGAAGCATGAAGACTTTTGTTTTCGTAGTTTCATTTTCTCTTTCTTGAGTCATAGGAAACACTGTACTATTAAAGGGGGTCGAGATAATACTAAGGAAAGTGATTTCCAAGTGATGCTCAACTCAAAATTCTACACCTACCCAATCCTTTCGAGTGAAGCCATTGGAAATCTCATATCAGTTCAGTCAATTTCTTCAGTGATAGAGACGAAGATCTTCTGGTCTCTAAGGAATTTGTTCTGACTGAGGAGTTAGGAATTTGCCAGTGCGGATTGCTTACACAGTGAGGAACATGATAGCCCCGAGGATTTTGAACCTCAAATATCCGACTATTGTTGTGCTATGCGCTAGCTGTCCCAAAATATTTACCCACCTAGAGGTCATACCATTGAAGGGCATTTATGTCTTATCATGTCGGGCTGCTCTGTAGGCTACAAATAGCCGCCCCCTACAACCACTAGCTGGTTGGCTGCTCCAAGAGAAACTGACACTTGTCATTGAGAGCATCCCATCCTCCAAGAACTTTGAGCGAATATCATCAAGTGAGGAAAAACCCAGAACCCAAACACCTACAAACCAAAGTGATTGAGCATCACTGAAGAGATTGTTCCTATGTGGAACCGATGCTTATTACCTTTGAGGACTGTGCATCCTCCAGAAGGTTAGGCGTCATGGTCTGAGCATCCAAGAGGAATTGTGGATCGCCGAGTGACCAAGTCTATGAAGGTTTGGAAGTCACCTGAAGACTTACCTTGAGTGATTGGGCGAGGTCTGTGTGACTTTAGCTCAAGGAGAATACAGTGAGGACTTTGTGTCCGGGACTGTGTGTCCTCGGGTTTAAATACCCAGCCGCTCCAACCAGACGTACAACTGTCACAACAGTTGGAACTGGTCTACCAAATCATTATCTTCACCAAGCCAACTGGTTCTATTTCCTCAACCCTTCCATTTCCTCATTCATGTGTTGATGAACCTGATCATTACTATTTGAAGACTTTGACTGAAGACTTTCTCTGTTTCCTCAATCCTATTTCTTCAGTCACATAGTCTTCTGCCTGCTTATCCTCTTTTCACACTATCTGTACTCTGTGCCTGTTTTCATTTCATCATGATGACTGTGCTTTTACTCTGTTATGCTTTTACCTGAGTACTTATTCTACTGCTAGTGTGTCGTTGCTTAGGAATTTCTTCACCTAGAAATTCCTCAGTGACGAATTTGTAAAAATCGCCTCTAGTCGATATAACGCACTTTCAATTAGTACCAGAGCAAGGTACTCCCTTATTCTGTGTGATTTTGGTTTAACCACCTGGAGTATTAGTTAAGTCGACTGCAGGAATGATCAAGGTCTCGGCTAGGTGTCCTACCTTTGATGGGACGGACTACCCCTACTGGAAGAACAAGATGTGCATGCATCTTGAGGAAATTGATAATGATCTCTGGTATATTGTGGAAAATGGTGTTCCCTTAGTCACTCCGACTGTGAATGCTGCTGATGTGAAGAGATTTAAGCAACTCGACTCACAAAGAATATCATATGTGGTCATCTGAGAAAAGGACGGTACGGCGGAGTGAGTGCTTTGGAAACAGCAAAGCTGATCTGGGACAGGTAGTCCAAGGTCAACGAGGGAATCTCCACTCAACGTGACTCCCGAGTTGATGTTCTTTGCAATCTCTTCAACCGCTTCAAAAGACTCGACAACGAAAATGTTCAGCCAACCTTCGATCGCCTCACTGACATCTCAAATGAGCTTCAAGCACTTGGTGCCACTGACATCACCGACCATGAGGTGGTGAAGAAATTGCCGAGATCACTTGATTCCTCATTCGATACTCTTGCACTGATGATTCAAGAGCGAGGAGACTACAAGTCACTAGATACTGCTGATATCCTCGAGAGGCTAAATACTCATGAGTTCCAGCTTGCTGAGAAGAGAGACCTCTATGGGCCGAGCTATGGACGATCACGCGCACTGAAGGCCAAGGCAGTCTTTGAATATGAAGGTGAAGATTCTGGTAGCAGCCTTGGTGATCCTGAAGAACTGAGCCAGGAGCTACCAATGCTCGTGAAGAAATTCCAGAAGTTCTCTCGCCGTGGTCGCTTTGGAAAGTCTTCAAGAAGTGATGATTCCTCATCTTGTGACTAGAAAAAGAGGACTTGCCAAAAAATGCAAGAAACCTGGTCACTACATGTCTGATTGTCCTTGGTGGGAAAAGGAATCAAAGAAGAAAAGGTACAAAGATGACGATTCTGATGACTCAAAGGAGAATAAGAAATCTTCAAAGTCCTCATCATCAAAATCTTCAAAGTCTTCATCTCACAAGAAGAGCAGTTCCAAGAAGGCTCGGACATTTATTGGCAAGGAAATGGACTCTGAAGCTGAATCTGAGGAAAATGTGGAAGAGGAGGAATCTGAGGAGTCATACTTTGGTGTGGCGACCTAGCCCTCGCTACTGCTTACGTCAGCAAGTCCATCTTCAATGCTGAAGAAAATGACCTCCCCAACACTGCTGACAAGAGCGTCGATGACTATGCTCCCACCTATTGCTTCATGGCAAAGGGTGACAAGGTACTCAAACATCCCCCCTCTGAATCCAGTAAGGATGAATCTGATGACAATCTCAAACCTAGCTATTCCAAACTTGCTAAGATTGCTGTCAAACAACAAAAGGCTTTAGAAAAGGTTCAAAATCTGCTAGACAAAAGCGATGACCTGTTGGGTGAGGAATTCAATCGACTAAGACTTTGACTGATAATCTTCAGAGACTTAAGTTTAAGTTTGACAATCTTCAAGGTCATCATAACTCTCTCTTAACTGATCATGAGAAGCTTTCTTATGAATTTCTTCAGAGAAAGCAAGATCTTGAGAAGTTAAAAGTGAGTTATGAAGATCTTCAAAAGGAAAATGTTTCATTGCTTGCTCAATAGATCAGTTCCCCTCAGGAAGAATTTATTCCACCAGGTTTGAAATGCATTGAGCGTGAATCTACTAATTCTTCACCTGGATGTTCAAATGCTTCTATTGCTACAAATTCTTCAACTGTCTCTGTGGTCACAAATTCCTCATCTAAGGATACCACAAGTATCACTAACAATAATGCAGGGTTGAAGGAATTGTATGTGGCAGGCATATACAAAAGGCTCAAAGGGCATCCGACTCTTTGTGATGTGCTCAAAAAGCATATCTTGAACAGGAACCCTAGGAAAGAGGGTATTACCTTTGAGAGGAAACTCAATGCTGATGGGACCTACTGGAAACCTGAGCAGTACCCCAAAACCACATGGGTTGCTGCAAACGGACCTCCTGTAGATCCATGCACTTTATCTGGCTTTACTTGTGAATCTACATATTCCTCTGATGAGTCATTTGACTCCAACTATAAATTGTTCAAGAATCAGAATGGTGAAGTATTTGCTCGATATGTTCCAACTAACTATAGGAACGGTTCCCCTATGAAGAAAATCTGGGTTCCCAAAAGGTGCCTTTAAAGTCTCCATGTGAATGTCATCATGACACCATCTGTGAAGAATAGGAACCCCAGATCAAATTCTTCATATGGATACAAGTCCTCATATGGACCAAATTCTTCATCTGGATCAAATTCCTCACGTGGATCCAAATCCTCATATGAAAATCATTGTGCTAACACTTCTGTTTCGCAGGGAAAGTCTAAAGGCTATGAATATGTGCATTATTCTTCAAACCATTATTTTCATAAGTCCTCAAAGAATTTCTCTGCTTATTCATATGCTTATCCTAACCCCTCTTCTGTGAAACGAAGGGCACTGGCTTCTATGCCATCTTACTCTTATGGAGCTCGCAGAATGATGAACTCTTTGCCACCCCTCCAGATGTGGGTGGTGAAGAAAAGAACTAATCTCTTATGTAGGGTCAGGTCTCCAAACGAACTTGATCGTCTGAAGAATTTGCTGGAGACCTGAATATGCTTGAATGGACGCAAGCTAATCATGAAAAATTAATTATTCATTTCTCATGTCCTCATATTACTATATATGTTATACTGTTGATGAAATTCAATCTGATGAAATTGATATCATATTCTTCATTGATGAAGTATATGGGTTCATAAGTTCCACTAATTCGTCTGCAGGATGAACAACCCAAAGCTACTGAGTGGGTCCTCGACAGTGGATGTACAAATCACATGACCAGTGACAGGAACTTATTGATGGACACTGCTTTATCTCCATCTCATCTGAAGCATATCTGACAAAGGCAAAAGCAAGGTATTGGGTCTATGTAGGGTTGCAATCTCAAAGGATAGACACATGGACAAAGTCATGCTTGTCGAGTCCTTAGGATTCAACCTCATGTCTGTCTCAATGCTTTGTGATCTTGATATGGTTGTCGTCTTTGGCAAATATTGCTGCATTGTGCTAATGGAATCTGACAATTCCAAAGTCTTTGAAGGCTTTAGGAGAGGGGACTTGTATATTGTTGATTTCTCTGCAGGACCACATCCTGCCACATGTCTATTTGCAAAAGCTTCAGAAGGCTAGTTATGGCATCGACGACTTGGTCATGCTGGGATGAGGAACTAGCATACACTCGCGAAGAAGAAGCATGGCATTGGCATCGAGGGTGTCAAATTCCACAAAGATCATCTTTGTGGGTTTGTGAAGCTGGAAAGATCACCAGAGCCAAGCATCCCTCGAAGACTATCATGACCACTTCTTGTCCCTTTGAATTACTTCACATGGATCTCTTTGTCCCTACCCATTATGCCACATTCACTAATTCTGCATGATGATATTGCTTTGTCATTGTTGATGATTATTATCGTTGCACATGGGTGCATATCATCACTTACAAAAATGAAGTGCAGGAAGTCTTCAAACAATTTTCCTCCAGAGCATCTACGAACTTAGGTGTGAAGATCAAGCATATCAGGAGTGATAATGTGACTGAGTTCAGGAATACTGGTCTTGATGACTATCTTGATGAACTTGGTAGTACTCATGAGTTATCTGCCCCTTATACTCCTTAGCAGAATGGCGTCGTGGAGCGCAAGAACCAAACTCTTGTTGAGATGGCTCGCACTATGCTTGATGAATACAAGACTCCATCGCGTTTCTGGCTTGATGCTATTGATACTGCATGCCACATCATCAACAGGGTATATCTTCACAAATTCTTCAAAAAGACATCATATGAACTCCTCACAGACAAGAAACCCAATGTAAGTTATTTCAAAGACTTCGGTGCTAAATGCTGGATTAGAGATCCTCCTCACAACTCTAAATTTGCACTCAAAGCACATGAGGGTTTTATGCTTGGTTACGAAAAGGACTCGCACACCTACAAAGTCTTCAACACCTATCATCACAAGGTTGTTGAAACTGTAGATTTGCTGTTCGATGAGACTAATGGCTCGCAAAGAGAGCACCTACCTCCTGTGCTAGATGAAATGTCACCTGAGGAATCCATCAAGTTCAAATCTACCGAGGATGTCATCCCTACCGAAGAATCTGCTGAAGAAGTCATTCCAGATTGTGAAGAAAATCATGCTGGTGCTACTTAAGAAAATGGCCCTGAAGAAAATGTTGTGCCAAATCAAAGTCGTCAACCTGCTCATCCTTGCTTTGCAAATGAAAGTGCAGATTGAGAGAATCATCGATGACATCAACGCACTATGTCCTTGCATGTGCTCAAAAGCTTCACATTTGTCTAAATTTTGTGGGCATTTTGCATTTGTCTCTATCATAGAGCCCACCAAAGTTGATGAAGCATTTCTGGAGCCTGAGTGGATTCAAGCTATGCAAGAAGAATTACATCAATTCGAGCTCAATAATGTGTGGGAGCTTGTCAAGCGACCAGACCCACGCAAACACAATATCATCGGCAGAAAATGGATCTACCGCAACAAGCAAGATGAAAATGGCCTTGTGGTGAGGAATAAGGCTCATCTTGTAGCTCAAGGCTACACACAGGTTGAAGGAATTGATTTTGATGAAACTTTTGCACATGTTGCTAGACTTGAGGCTATTCGCATATTGCTTGCTTATGCTAACCATCATAATATCATCTTACATCAAATGGATGTGCAAAGTGCATTCCTCAATGGTAAGCTTGAGGAAGAAGTATATGTTGCTCAACCACCAGGTTTGAGGATCCAAAACTTCTAGACCACGTCTTCAGACTCAACAAGGCCCTCTATGGCCTCAAGCAAGCTCCTCGGGCATGGTATGATACATTGAAGGAATTCCTCATGAAGAAAGGCTAAACCCGGTTCACTTGACCCAACTCTTTTCACCAAAGCATATGATGATGAATTATTCGTGTGCCAAATATATGTTGATGATATTATCTTTGGCAGTACTAACTAACGTTACAGTGACGAGTTTGCCTATACGATGAGTGAGGAATATCAAATGTCTATGATGGGAGAGTTGAAATTCTTCTTAGGTCTTCAAATTCGTCAACAACACAATGGCATATTCCCAGGAGAAATACCTCAAGGATGTGTTGAGGAAATTCGGCATGCAAGATTGCAAAGGCATCAAAATCCCTATGCCCACAAATGGCCATCTATGCACCGATGAAAATGGTAAAGACTTCAATCAAAAGGTGTACCGCTCCATGAGTGGCTCTTTATTGTATCTATGTGCATCTAGGCCGGATATTATGCTTAGTGTTTGCATGTGTGCCCGATTTCAAGCTACACTGAAGGAATCTCACCATAAGGCTGTGAAGCATATTCTTCGATATCTAGCTCACAGTCCAACACTTGGATGATGGTATCCCAAGGGCACGGCTTATGATCTCATTGGATATTCTGACTCTGACTATGGTGGTGATTGGGTGGATCGCAGTAAAGATCACGCACATGTCATTTCCTCGAACGATCATTGGTATGTTGGTCCTCGAAGAAGCAGAACTGCGTATCACTCTCTACTGCTGAAGCTGAGTACATTGCTGCTGGATCTTGCTGTGCTCGATTGCTATGGATGAAGCAAACCCTCAAGGACTATGGCATCAATGTGAAGAATGTGCCACTCTACTACGACAATGAGAGTGCTATCAAGATTGCTCACAACCAGTTCAACACTCGAAGACAAAGCACATCCAGACTCGTCATCATTTTCTTCATTACCATGTGTTGAAGGGCGACATCTCCATCGACCACGTGAATACTGAAGATCAGCTCGCAGATATCTTCACAAATCCCTTAGATGAGAAGAGATTTAGCAAGTTGCGGTGTCAGCTAAATATCTTAGAATCTTCGAATGTTCTTTGAAAAGGACACACATCCTAACACTTATGCAAAATTGATGACTTAGATGTGCAACACACGAAGTAACATTTTTCTTCAATCAATGAAGACTAACCCTCTAAGTGTGAAGAAATTAATGAAGAATTTGATTCTCAGAACCCTACGACAATTGTACACGGTGTCTGAAATCATCATTCTTATACGGTGGGTTACGCCACCAACCAAAGTTGAAAATCTTCAATTTGAGTTTTTGCAATTTTTCATTTTTTCAAATTCTTCAACTTTGAAATTTCCTCGGTCTTTCGGACTATGTTCTTCATTTCTATATATATATTTGAGTTTTTCATGTCCTCTACATCATTCACTTATAGCAAATTCTTCAAGTTGTTTTTCCATCTAAGTGAATGTGATCGGACCCGTTCCCCCTCTATGCTAAACTCAACCCAGTCTGTTCACAAATTCTGCATGTGTGTTCTACTTGAAACCCGTTCAAAATCTTCATTGTGTCCTTGACAGCTAAAGAATTTGCGAAGGAAACATTAAAATTTCCAATTCTAATTTTTCGGCTTTTGCCGCTCAAACCCTTCCGCATCCCACGAAAGGATTAAACTACTCACCCACGATCTATCACAATCTCCACCTCTCAGTACGCGGGTGGCACATGTCACTAGAATAGCAAGGGTCGGGGGCATGTTTGTCAAATTTCCTCGGACGAGCGGTTTTTCACCTCAGTCATAAATACCCCTCCCCTTCCTCTGAGCTCATTTACTCTGCTTCATCTCTCTCCCTCGCTCGAGCTCTCTGACCTAGCGCCGCCACTACATTCCATCATCACTGGTGAGGAAGAGCTTCCTTGCCTCGACCTCATCACCGTCATACTCGCGCCGGCCACGGAAATCTTCACCTTCATCGCTGACATAGTTGTCTTCCTCCGCCAAGTTAGGGCATGGAAGATCTGAACGAACGAACTTCCACTGTTCACCTCTCAGTTTGTCATGTTCTTCGCCAAGGGTAAATAAAATTCACTTTTATTGCCCTTGTTGATTTAGATGATTTACACAAAATCTTCAGAAGGTGTTTATTCTTCAACTTTCATATCCTTAAACACCACAGTTGCTTCTGTTCTTCATCTATTTCTCTAAGATGTATTTTTCTTCAAGATTCCCCGATTGTGTGGATTTCCAATCTATACAACTCTGGAACCTAAGACAAGAACTCTTAGTGAAATTCCTCAGGACTCCCCTGGTCAAATTCCTCAAACTTGATTCCTTTTAAAAACAAATTCTGAGAACGCATACGACCTCTCCAAAATCTTTGCATCTATACTCTATTCACAGGTACACATGTCTGCTGGTGAGTCACTAGGTTCTCATCAACTTAACTCATTTGTAGCATTCCTCGAAGAAAAGCTGCATACCTCTTCAGAGACGTCTATTGTTCAGAATCCTCAGGTGAAGAATATGGCTGATGGAAAGCAACCTCAGAAGGGAGGAAAAAGGCATGAAACTAAAATTGCCTTCGAAATCCCTGAAGAAATATATGAACAATATTGTACTCCCGATGAATCCACACATGGCAAGGAGAACAAAAATCAACGCAAAGTGCGCATTCAGAGGATCGAACATAGATGGGCAAGAGAATGGAGAGAATATCGCTATGTCACTCCAAAGTATATGAAGAAATTCGTTGTCAATCCTCCATGCCCAAGACCTCCATTGGCTCCAGGCCAAGAAGCTGATCCCACAAGCATCAGAAGAGGTGAGGAATTTCCCAAGGAGTGGGCCAAGCGCCAAAGGAAATTGGCCAAGGTAGCAAAAGAAGCAGTGAAGAAATTCAATGAAGACACTACTGCTGCTGCTGCTAAGGCCTCTGCTAGCAAGCCCAAGAAGGCTATGCCAAAGAAGTCTGCTGTGAAGCCACCTTCTTCTTCTGCAATGCCCTCACGGCCCAGCTCATCAAAGCCCTCACGGCGTACTGTTCAAGCAACACCATCAAGTGCAGAACCTGCTCAAGCAAAATCCTCAGCTGCACCTGCAAAGTCCTCAGCACCTGTGCATCTTGCCACATGCCAACGAACCTCTGGCATCTCTATTGCTTCAAGAGCTTCAGCTAGTTCCTCAGCTCAACCTCAGTTGCTGAAGAAAAAGGCTACTGCTGGATGCGGCACGAGGCCAAGTCCTCACAAGAAGCAGGTTGCTTTTGAAACTCCGTCAACTGACGATGAAGCTGATGATGATGAACTTGCTGAAATCATCAGAGACCGACAACACAGGGCCACTAGTGCCAAAGGCAGTGATGTGCCACTTCTGCTGGATCCGAAGAAGATCCTCAATTTCATAGATCTGTGGCACAAAGATCCCAACACACCTCTGCCTGATCTGAATCTCTCACCTGGAGAAAGTCACATGCTGACTGCCTTTATCACTGAAGACAAATGGAAATTCGATAAGGCCAGGTCAGCGAAGAAAGCTCAGTACAAGAAGGAGCGATTTCTGAAGAAGAATGTTGTCAACATGTCTCCTGAAGAACTCGTGACTCTTCAGACTAAGGTCAATGCTCCCAGTGATGAATTTGACTCATACTATGCTGATTGGCTAGGCGCCAAAGTCAGATTCGTCAAACTGGCAAAAGTCTTCAAGACCAATGTTGCTGCTAAAGTGCAACAAGAAATTCCTCAGGGTGAAGCATCTGCTCAGCCCACTGAATAACATGCCAGTACATCTGATGAAAATCAGCTTGTTGATGAAACTGAGAGTGCCAGGGTTGCTGAAGAAATTCCAGCTCCTGACAAAACTGCCAGGGCAACCATAAATGTTGCACCTAAAGATCAACCTAGGCCAGCTGAAGAATCTGCTACTGCACCTGAAGAAACTGAACCTGCCAGGGCAACTGCATCAGTTGTGCCTGAAGAATCTGTGCCTCTTTCATCTAGTCCTCCTGCAAAGTCATCATAGATGAAAAGCATCAACCTTCCTTCTGCATCAAAAGTGAAGAAGACAAAGGCTGTAGAAAGGGCTGCTGTGAAGAAAATCTTCTGCTGCTACGTCAGAGCAGTTGGATGATGAAATTGAGGTGTATGCAATCCCTTCACCTCTACAAGTATCATCGCCCGTGCCTCAGTTCACTGCTAAATAGGCAGGTGTTGAAGAAATGGATGCTGAAGATGACGATGTGGACATCAGGTCTACGACTCCTGTGCTGAACGATGATTATTGGGAAAGACATCATCCCAATTCTCAGCTGACCACTCCTCTCCAGAAATTTCCTCAGTCCCCAGTCCAAACTAAAGAAATTCATACGGGCTCTAAAGATCGTCAAGATTCACTTCTCTCTATTCCCGAAGAAGTTACAGCCTGTAGCGACCTGACCCGAATGGATCAAGTCTCTGTGCTTAAGTGTCATCCCTGGATCGGTATGCTGACACACACAGTACTCGAGGATTTATAACAGAGGTAAATCACATGTATAAAATAACGTAAATACTATTACCTCAATTCAAAAAGCGGAAGTAACAAGGTTGTGGATTCCCATCAACACCAATAGCAAAGTTGAGTGTAGAAATCGTAACCCTAATGTATCACTTACTTGTCATAAGATATCCTGCAACATGAGACGTTGCAGCCACAAAGGGTCAGTACATTAAATGTACTGACAAATTCACACCATAAAGCAATGATGAATAATGGCTATCACTACATGCATAATTGGCTGGTGGAAAGCTCTATGGTTATAGTTTTGCGAAAAGCCAATTTTTCCCTAATACAAAGGAATATATTTTATTTAACTACAAAGTTGGTTGAAAACATTGAGAAGGTAAACCCCCTCTCAATCCCAATTAAAGTAATCATTAACAACCCAACAAATTAATTAAGTAACGTGATGAGATCAACATGATAATCCAAGTACTAGATACTCAAAACGTCCATAACCGGGGACACGGCTAATCATGATTAGTTTGTATGCTCTACAGAGGTTTGCGCACTTTTCCCCACAAGACTCGATCGCTTCCGTTGGATTTCTCGCACTGCATGGTGTTTGAGAAACAGATGACCGAGACATAGTCTTTCAGAAACATTAACTCCCTACTCCGGGTAGACCATACCAATCCTACAAAACCCACTACCTGCTGATCTACCTATTCAAGAGCTTCACGTAACTTACTCAGCTATGCTAGAGCCCATAATAGCTTGTGGCTGCACACGGAAGTTTCTAGCATGAATAATCTTATGATCCCTTTGAGCCTGGGTGGCGGTCCATAGGAAAATCACACGGTAACCCCAGGATTTCCAAAAAAACAGGCAATCACTGGTATCCCCAGGTGCCTCAATCCACCCAGATGTGTATTAAAGTTGCCACCTTAAGTTGAACCATTAAGTAAACAATCTCACATCTGTCATGGAATACACTCAAACCCAATCCACGTCTACGAGCATAGCATGGCAATATAAGCATAACGTAAAAGTAACTCCCAAGGGTTTGATAATAAAACAGGTGATAGGTACTACCTCATCTACTTCCCAATACCCACATATTAATCAGATCCTACTAATGCAATGTTTGAGGGTTGAAACTAATGCATAAAAAAACTGGGTGTGAAAAGTATGATCAAAGTGTGAACTTGCCTGTACTATTGATGAAGATGATTCGCACTCAAAACTCCTGATAGTTCTTTCGTCTTACTCTGTTCAATCTATCGTAAGCAAGCAATAGTAACCACACATAAGCAATCACTCAAAGGTCGGGAAGAACGAACAAAACGAATCGGAAAACTTCAAAACCAAGCAAATAACTCTCGCAAGATAAAACAATTTCTAACAGTACCAAAATTATATGAATTTGGCCTTATCAGAAAGTTTAGGTCAAGATCTTCAATTTGCAAAAAGAATCAACTCAAACGGAGTTACGAAACTCAAGTTACAATGAAACAAAGTTCGAATACTAAACTGTTTGAAATTCAAATTTTAAACTTTCAAAAACATGTTTGAGTTGGATTACTGGATAGAGGAGATCATAACGAAGAAGCGGGCATTGGTTTCATCTAATTTGGATAAGCGGGTAAAAAGTTACGAAGGTTTGAAAATCAGGGGCTAAACGGTAAAGAAACTACTTACGGATAGGTCCCTGACTAAAACTTAACAGAAAAAGAAAAGGCTAAATAACGAACGTTCGTTTCCAATTGGTAACGAACGAAAATTGTTTACTGAAACTATCTAAATGGAAAGCGTTCGCTAAATAACAGAAACGAAAGGGTTTATATAAGAAAAACCGATCTAGAGGATAAACCGACTAAATAAAATTAAAACCAGGCGGTTTTATCGGCTTTACCGGCTCGGGGTGAATAAACCGGCGGCGGCGGTTTGCGACAGGCGGCGGAGCGGATCCGGCCGGCGGCGAACTCCGGGCGGGCGTCGGGGCTGGCGGTGGGGTCCAACGAGGTGCGGCAATGGCTGCGATGGCGCGGTGGAGTGCGGCGGCGGCGGCGCTGACGGAGTGCGGCGGCGCGGGCAGCAGCAATCGCGAAACTCGTCGGCGGTGGCAGCGGTTGGTGAGTGCG
>NC_041393.1:296066031-296072350 GCF_002162155.2 Triticum dicoccoides
GGCGGGCGGAGCCCCGCCCGGGAGGACGGGGCGCGCGGGCGTCGGGCTGGGCCGTGACCTGGCCGGCTAGCTGGGCCGGCCCAGTTCGGCGGCGGAGGGAGATTTTTTTTGTTTTTAATAAAAAAACATTTTTCAAGCAAACAAAAAAATAATAAAATGAAATTAATAAATATATTATATAGGCATATAATATATCAGAATTTTCAGCAAATGATTTCCTACACGATGAACATTATTCTAGCTTCAAATAAAATACACAAAAATTCTAATAATTCAAACAGTGCTACTGACCTATTTAAAACCCAATAAAATCATTTTAAAAATACCAAAATTAATTCAAATTTATTTCTCTCCAATTTTCTGATGTAGGGAATCATGTTACCCTATTTTCCATATATTTTATTTTTGGAGAAAAATAATTTGAATAAAACTCAATAACTCCAAATTGAAAAAAATTCAAAAGAACTTTGAATTTAATTCTTTGAAACTCCCAACTCATATTTCATATGTTTTGAAGAAGTCATTTTATCTTTGCTCGTGAAAATCATTGAGTTGCATAAAGTTCCAGAATTGGAAATATTTTCCAAATGAAATTCAAATATTTACAACACCCCTTGTCATTTAAATAAATGGAAGAAGTCATGACATGTTCTCTCCAGGGTTTTGTGGTGAAAAGAATTTGAATTCACGGAGATCACGAATGCAAAATGAAAGTTTGGGAAAGTCCTTTTATTCCCTCTCATTTAACTTTCAAAAAGTTTCGAATTTCACTTAATTTCACACAATCAATCAAACAATCAATCAAATCTATCTATTTAATATAACATTCCAAAATTTAGAATTTTGGGATGTTACAAACCTACCACCCTTAAAATGAATCTCGTCCTCGAGATTCGGAGAGGCTAGAAAGAAATAGGTTAGGGTTTGGGGGTCTTCTCAATTCCATCGATCATCAGGTGGTCTCGATTGCTACCACCCTTAGAAGCATTGTTACGGTTCGATCCAAACTGATATACTCCATCCTTATTCTTGAAAGTGTCAGTCTTCTTAGATCTTTAGGACAATTCCTTTTCTGGCTCTTCTGGTGGTGGCATAACCTTTACCGCAATTCTTCTATCCTTTTATCTTGGTAAGGTTCTTCCGAGACTGGTCTTCTTAGCTGACAGGTCTGGCGCCAATACTAAACAACTATCGATATCTCATGGTGGTCAACAATTTATGGGTTCTCTACAGAAAACGGGTCTAGGTTGAACCTCACCGTATATTCTACGATTGGCAATAGCTGCCGTGTACAAGGAAAAATAATACCTATACCATTCTAAGGTTTAAACAAGGTTTTGATTGTCGTCTCTTTACTATAGGTAAGTCACTCAGATTTACCATCCCACATAGCAAAGCGAATAATAAGAGTAAGTCGGTATGGTGATCAATCCATCCCGCACCCAAATCATTACCTTGTATACGGTTTAGCGAATCTCGCATTCTAACACTCAGTCATCCTCACAAGCATTGCAGAATTTCTCTTGTCGACGAACCAAGTTCGGATAATCCAAATAGTACTTCATTCCTTCATACTCTTGGGGTATCGCACATATCGAGACAAAACTCCTTATTTTGTCCGAAGTCCACTCCGTGGAACATCATTACCCTTTTCAGGGGTCAAATCTCCTCATAGGGTACTACCACCCTTAAAATGCTCCAATCTTCCATAGACCATATTTCTCATATCCTCGAAGATGGTCAAAATCTTTCTTCATAGAGTAACAACTCATAAAAATCCAAATCAGTACCAACGATGATAAATTTATCGATTCTCCAATTACTAGAATCTCATGTATTTCCATTACAGGCCTCAACTCAACACCTCAATAATAAAAATGTTCTCACTACTTCTACTATACTTCTCACAGACTCAACTATTTAGCACAAGTCTCCTTCTCCTTGGAACAATCTCTTGCAAATTGCCCTGCTTCATTACAAAAGAAACATATTACTTCTAACAAGTCTCTTGGTTTCCTTATGACTACATAGCCTCCTTGGGTCCTCGGCTTCCTTTTTTGGCAACTGCTGGAGTAGTGCCCTGACTCTTTGCACCTGAAACAGGTGATATGGCTCAGGTCTTTCCTGGTATCCAATCTACTTCTCTTCCTGGACTTTTCTGTTCCAATCAGGGCTTCTATTTCCTGTGGGTCATACTTTACTTCCTCTGTCGGGAATTCTACTAGATCACCATTCCAACAATTCTGGGAGATGTGTCCTTCTTTTCCACATGAATAACATGACTTGGTGCATGCTTTAATTGGGTCCTCTTTGGGTGTGTCCTCCACCTCTTCCTTCATCACAGGTTCTTCTAAAATCTCCATGAGGGCTCCTTTCATTGCTTCTTTCTTCTGCTGGATGGTTCTTTGTACCATGGGGTAGATGTGATACTGAGCAGGGTAGTGGGTAGTCCCTTCACACAAGGAACTAGTAATCTGCCTAGTTGGGCATTCTTCAACTGGATGACTTCCTTCACAATTAGGGCATTCATCCTTGTGTTCCTTATGGTTGTGTCCTATTTCTCCACAAAGCTTGCATGCACAAGACTTCCTCATAACATTTCCATAAGGCTTCAAATTCGGGGACACAAGATGAGACTTTAGCATAGTCAACTTAAGTTGCTTCCAAGTGGTTACTCCTTGCCATCCATTGATGTTTTGGTACTTCCTCCACCAAGTAGCAGCACCTCTTTCAAAGCATTGAAGAGCATATTGGGCCATATCCTTTCCGATTATAGGTTTATTCTCCATGTGATCCTCCATGTTCTGAATCCATCGGTCTGTCTCCAATTGACTCATCTGTCCTGATAATATGAGCTCATCTCCATTCATCCTCTATTGGGTCCAAGGGTTTTGGGGTGAGATAAGAGAGATAGAGAGGGATGCACACAATACAAACAAAAGTTTTGAAAAGACAGATTTTATCTTGTGGCTATCGGAAAACAACAAACAAATGACAGCTCACAATGTCGCATCTAACGTGGGCATAAAACAGGGGTTTGGTCTTCTAAAGGTCAATAAATCTTCAAGGTCGTCAAACTCTTCTTGTTCATGTCTCCGATGGCTTCTTCTGACCATGCTTGTCCTTCTCAAGTTCTTTTGCCAGATCATCTCTGTTGACACGAAGTCTCTCATAACGTCTTTTAATATTTCTGGAGTTGCATTCCAAACTTCTGGTTTCAACATCCTTGACATGAACCATGATCCTACTGTCCTTCAGTTCCTGACGAATCTTTGGTATCTCGAGGTTTTGCTCCTCCAGCTTGGCCACTTTCAGCTTCTGGTTCCGAGTGCTTCACGAATTGCCTCCTTGTCAAATATAGCTTCCTGCATATCCATCTTAAACTTCTTGATGTAATTCTCCAGATACTGGCGGTACACCAGCTAAGGTTAAAATTGCATCCTTTGCTGATGGGTGCTCCATCAGCCTTCTACCATCCAATACTTCCATGCATCTGCATGCTTAACTCCGCACGGTGACAATAGCATAAGCGGGCAATAACACCATGGTCAGCCGCGTCTATGCCCATGTTACTGCCATGAGCTTTCCTTCCATAATTGATACCTTATGTCTTAGGGTTTCCTTGACAAAAACCTTGAGTCCTAATGATCCATGTTCTAGTCTTTTTCCGATACACCTTGATCTCGGGTATTGACAGCTTCCTTAGTCTGCCATGTTCCATAAGGGTAGCCTTCCTAGGTCATACAAATCTGGGAATTCTTCAGAGCCTTCAAATTCTCCTAGTCTCTGGGGTCTTCAATCGTTGTAGTCATTCCAATGCACGACAAGATCCTCTTTATTCCAAAATGATCTTAGTTGTCTGATATCTTGTACTTCTTGGAGTGATCTCATCAGTCGATTCTTCGTGTGGTCAAAAGGGGAAAAGGGGTATAGTCTCTCTAAAAGGGAATATTTGAATAGACTCAAAAGAGAAGAGAGGTAAAAGATCCTTTTCGAAAAGAAAGTTGTGGAGAAAAATCTTTCCTATGGGCTTGCCAATTTCTAGGGTCATGTCCTACAGTCAACATGTGCTCTGATACCATCTTGTAGCGACCTGACCCGAATGGATCAAGTCTCTGTGCTTAAGTGTCATCCCTAGATCGGTATGCTGACACACACAGTACTCGAGGATTTATAACAGAGGTAAATCACATGTATAAAATAACATAAATACAATTACCTCAATCCAAAAAGCGGAAGTAACAAGGTTGTGGATTCCCATCAACACCAATGGCAAAGTTAAGTGTAGAAATCGTAACCCTAACGTATCACTTACTCGTCATAAGATATCCTGCAACATGAGACGTTGCAGCCACAAAGGGTCAGTACATTGAATGTACTGGCAAATTCACACCATAAAGCAATGATGAATAATGGCTATCACTACATGCATAATTGGCTGGTGGAAAGCTCTATGGTTATAGTTTTGCGAAAAGCCAATTTTTCCCTAATACAAAGGAATATATTTTATTTAACTACAAAGTTGGTTGAAAACATTGAGAAGGTAAACCCCCTCTCAATCCCAATTAAAGTAATCATTAACAACCCAACAAATTAATTAAGTAACGTGATGAGATCAACATGATAATCCAAGTACTAGATACTCAAAACATCCATAACCGGGGACACGGCTAATCATGATTAGTTTGTACACTCTACATAGGTTTGCGCACTTTTCGCCACAAGACTCGATCGCTTCCGTTGGATTTCTCGCACTACATGGTGTTTGAGAAACGGATGACCGAGACATAGTCTTTCAGAAACATTAACTCCCTACTCCGGGTAGACCATACCAATCCTACAAAACCAACTACCTGCTGATCTACCTGTTCAAGAGCTTCACGTAACTTACTCAGCTATGCTAGAGCCCATAATAGCTTGTGGCTGCACACGGAAGTTTCTAGCATGAATAATCTTATGATCCCTTTGAGCCTGGGTGGCGGTCCATAGGAAAATCACATGGTAACCCCGGGATTTCCAAAAAAACAGGCAATCACTGGTATCCCCAGGTGCCTCAATCCACCCAGATGTGTATTAAAGTTGCCACCTTAAGTTGAACCATTAAGTAAACAATCTCACATCTGTCATGGAATACACTCAAACCCAATCCACGTCTACGAGCATAGCATGGCAATATAAGCATAACGTAAAAGTAACTCCCAAGGGTTTGATAATACAACAGGTGATAGGTACTACCTCATCTACTTCCCAATACCCACATATTAATCAGATCCTACTAATGCAATGTTTGAGGGTTGAAACTAATGCATAAAAAAACTGGGTGTGAAAAGTATGATCAAAGTGTGAACTTGCCTGTACTATTGGTGAATATGATTCGCACTCAAAACTCCTGATAGTTCTATTCGTCTCACTCTGTTCAATCTATCATAAGCAATCAATAGTAACCACACATAAGCAATCACTCAAAGGTCGGGAAGAACGAAGAAAACGAATCGGAAAACTTCAAAACCAAGCAAATAACTCTTGCAAGATAAAACAATTTCTAACAGTACCAAAATTATATGAATTTGGCCTTATCAGAAAGTTTAGGTCAAGAGCTTCTATTTGCAAAAAGAATCAACTCAAACGGAGTTACGAAACTCAAGTTACAATCAAACGAAGTTCGAATACTAAACTGTTTGAAATTCAAATTTTAAACTTTCAAAAACATGTTTGATTTTGATTACTGGATAGAGGAGATCATAACGAAGAAGCGGGCGTTGGTTTCATCTAATTTGGATAAGCGAGTAAAAAGTTACGAAGGTTTGAAGATCAGGGGCTAAACGGTAAAGAAACTACTTACGGATAGGTCCCTGACTAAAACTTAACAGGAAAAGAAAAGACTAAATAACGAACGTTCGTTTTCAATTGGTAATGAATGAAAATTGTTTACTGAAACTATCTAAACAGAAAGCGTTCGCTAAATAACAGAAACGAAAGGGTTTATATAAGAAAACCCGATCTAGAGGATAAACCGACTAAATAAAATTAAAACCGGGCGGTTTTATCAGCTTTACCGGCTCGGGGCGAATAAACCAGCGGCGGCGTTTGCGACAGGCGGCAGAGCGGACCCGGCCGGCGGCAAGCTCCGGCGCGGGCGTCGGGGCTGGCGGTGGGGTCCGGTGAGGTGCGGCAACGGCTGCGGTGGCGCGGTGGAGTGCGGCGGCGGCGGCGCTGACGGAGTACGGTGGCGTGGGCAGCAGCAATCGCGAAACTCGTCGGCGGCGGCGGCCGTTGGTGAGTGCGGCGGCAAGATGTGCGGCGAGGGGAGAGGAGAGAG
>NC_041393.1:296072632-296097596 GCF_002162155.2 Triticum dicoccoides
GCGCGGCGACGTGCGGCGGGCGGAGTCCCGCCCAGGAGGACGGGGCGCGCGGGCGTCGGGCTGGGCCGTGACCTGGCTGGCTAGCTGGGCTGGCCCAGTTCGGCGGCGGAGGGAGATTTTTTTTTAATAAAAAACATTTTTTCCAAGCAAACAAAAAATAATAAAACGAAATTAATAAATATATTATATAGGCATATAATATATCAAAATTTTCAGAAAACGATTTCCTACACGATGAACATTATTCTAGCTTCAAATAAAATACACAAAAGTTCTAATAATTCAAACAGTGCTACTGACCTATTTAAAACCCAATAAAATCATTTTAAAAATACCAAAATTAATTCAAATTTATTTCTCTCCAATTTTCTGATGTAGGGAATCATGTTACCCTATTTTCCATATATTTTATTTTTGGAGAAAAATAATTTGAATAAAACTCAGTAACTCCGAATTGAAAATAAATTCAAAAGAACTTTGAATTTAATTCTTTAAAACTCCCAACTCATATTTCATATGTTTTGAAGAAGTCATTTTATCTTCGCTCGTGAAAATCATTGAGTTGCATATAGTTCCAGAATTGGAAATATTTTCCAAATGAAATTCAAATATTTTCAACACCCCTTGTCATTTAAATAAATGGAAGAAGTCATGACATCTTCTCTCCAGGGTTTTGTGGTGAAAAGAATTTGAATTCATGGAGATCACGAATGCAAAATGAAAGTTTGGGAAGGTCCTTTTATTCCCTCTCATTTAAGTTTCAAAAAGTTTTGAATTTCACTCAATTTCACACAATCAATCAAACAATCAATCAAATCTATCTATTTAATATAACATTCCAAAATTTAGAATTTTGGGATGTTACACAGCCACTAGTGCTGATGAAATGGAAGCCAAGACCGCAGAAGAAACTGCTACTGAAATTCCTCAGCATGTGGCTCCCGAGGCTGTGCAATAAAAGGTTGTGAAGACTTCCACTACAAATCTTCAGCCCAAGCCACAGAATCCTCACTCCAAGAAGCAGAAGTTCAAGGCTGATGACTTCTTTGCTGAGCATCATTTCTTCTCTGACTTCAATCCATACGACTCTGCTCAACTTCGTCGCAAGCATTTTTGGACAGCTACTCAGATGAATTTTGGTCCTCATTGTTGTTTGATAAGGACAAAGTGTTTGACCATGAGAAACTTCCTCACGTGGATATGGAGTCTCTGCCTTTCTTCACTCCAGTCCTCAGTATTCTTCATGACGCTGGTCTATTCAACTTCTGCACCAACATCTGCGATTGGAATGAAGAACTCATTCTTAAGTTCTATGCTACTTTGCATCTCACACGCAATGTTGATGATGTGAATTCATGGGTACTGGACTGGATGAATGAAAACACTCATAACAAAGCTCCGGCCTCTGAATTGCTTCATGCCGTCCCAATTAGTCCTCCCACTGAAGGTGCTCTGAAACTTTATGAGGAACCTGAATTGTCAAATCATCTGATGCAAGTACTGATGAAGCCTTTGAAGGCTGGCCAAGCTCCAAGGACCACTTTCCTCGTCAAGGATTTGCTCTATGTGCCAAGAACCGTTATCGCATTTTGGCCAAAACCCTTAGTCCAATCAAGGGACACAACTCTGAAAAGGAAGAAGTTGTTGGTGTTGGTGTCAAAACCGGAAGATCTCGGGTAGGGGGTCCCAAGTTGTGTGTCATAGATTGATGGGTAACAGGAGACAGGGGACACGATGTTTACCCAGGTTCGGGCCCTCTCTATCGAGGTAATACCCTACTTCCTGCTTGATTGATCTTGATGAATATAGGGTTACAAGAGTTGATCTACCTCGAGATCATATGTTGTGGTCTAAGCCCTAGAGGTATGATGAGTAATGTCATAATGATCTAGCTTATCTATCGACTAGCCTAGCCTCGGTTTATATAATGTACCAGAGGCCTAAGATAACAAGAGTCCTAGCTGAATACGCCGGTGGGGAGGAGTCCTTGTCTTGATCACCAAGTCTTGTGGAATCTTCCTTGTATGCGGCAACTGTCCGAACTGGCCCATGAGTATACGGCCATGGGGGTCCTCGGCCCAACCTAACTGATCGGGGGACGACGTGGTGAGTACCCCCTAGTCCAGGACACCGTCAGTAGCCCCCTGAACTGGTCTTCATGTTGGGGACGCTCCTCGATTCTTCCGAACTGTTCTTCATCTTCGGACGTCGGTCTTGAAAACTGGTTCAACAAATCTTCTCATCTTCGATCCTGAGGATCGCCAACGTGCATCCAAAGAGTTTATACGTCGGGTATCCGAGGAGCCCCTTTAAGTTTCCGGCCTTTATCAATGCCTTGTTATTTTTATGCCACACCTCAGGTTTGAAGTTGTTCCCGGGTGGCTATGTCCTCTTGCGTCCGAGCTCCAACGCCGGACTGCATTCGATTTATCTTTCGCAGCCCAGCTCCAACGCCGGACTGCTTCCAAGCTCCAAGGCCGGAATGTATCCGAGCTCCAACACTGGATAGTATAAGAGTATTGTTACAGCCGAGCTCCAACGCCAAACTGCATCCGAGCTCCAACGTCGGAATGTATTCGAGCTTCAATGCCAGACTATATCCGAGGTGTCATAGATCACCTTGGCTCAAAAAAGTTTGAAGGAGTTTAGCCGAGCTGAATGTCGGAAATGCCCGCTATGGAGCCAGCCACTGGCGCCCGAGCTTTATGCCGGACTACTTCCAAGGTGGTGCACCACCTTGGCCATGGGCTGATTTTTATGAATTTAATTCCGAATTGTGCAATGTAATCTCGGCTGAGATGTATAGCCAGTAGCTCTCAAGGTGCGTGTTGTCCTAATATTCGGGATGCACCTGAAGGAAAAAATTGAACCGCTGACCCTAGTAGCCTGAGGACCAACTCCCAGCTCGGCAGCATACTTAGGAATAAAAACGCGGTGTGCAAAGTCCTCGAGACTCAGGTTAGGTGCGGCCGACCAACCTGAGAATAATAATCTCCTCGAAAACTATATTGCACTTTAAATTTTTTGCATTGGATTGTCAATGCAGTAGCCCCCCGAGCCACTGGTCGGGTGGCAACACCAGATCAGGGGACCGATGTACCTCTTTAATATTTGTAAATGATAAGCACGAAGCCCAGTAGCCCCCGAGCCTTAATGTGGGGCACGAGTGGCCGAATTAAGGATCGATATCCATAGTAAAATCACAAATTATGTGTAATGATTCTATGTATCCAAGTACCTTACATCATTAATGCTCGGATCCGCATTGTAAAAAACTTTGTTGACCGACCATGGGCTTCCACCTCCTTGGCCAGCAGCCAAGGAGTATTTTTCCTACTTTATAAAGCCTTTATGTGGGAAAATATTTACAGCAAACAAGGCAATCCGGCCATACGGTTTTATAAACAAAGGTACGCGGAGAGAGATGTTATATTACTTTTTAACATAAGAAACATCTTCCAGAGAAAATAGTCCCACTATCGGTTCCTTTTTTGAGTTGTCATGCTAAGCATGATCATGAAACCTTGGCTCCGATCAATGTGGGAGGAAAATATTGAGGATTTAGTAAGTGGAAAGTTCCCGAACTCTATGGTATTAATGAACCAAAAAATTTACTTCCGTCGTTGCCGACCAATGTGATCCTTTAAGATTGCTAGCTTTCGGCTTCACCCAGTCTGAGGTACTAACTCGGGTGACCTGGTAGTAACAATCACAGAGGTGCTCCCTTTATCGCCTAGCCAAACAATCGGGAACGTAGGGGTAAGCACAGGAGCCAGGCCACCCAGCTTGGCCAAAATCTTAAGTCAAATTGATGCATTCTTATGGCTTTATATAACGATAATTACGGAAGGCAACACTTGTATAATGAATACAAATGTTGATGATATATACTTATTTTGACTCCATTGCGACCGTTTATCAGTTGAAAGTGGCCCATCGTCGGCTTCTACCCCTTTGTAGATACTACGCAGGGTGTTTCCGCAATAACAAGACAACCCTTAGCCGACGTCTCGGTGCCCGAAGGAGGTTGTGTTAGCGGGAACGAGGCAATCAGATATCCAGGCTTTATAACTTTCACTTAGTCATAGGAGTTTTAAACTTGGGAAGCTAGCTACGAGCCCCCGGTTAGTGTTCAATGACAGCTGAGGTCAAGCGGTAAACACTTCGGCCAATGTTATGAACGGCCCATCATTTAACATAGTCATCGGATCGTTGACCAGTTTACACTTATTGTGACAGTCAGTTTTCGGCTTTCTCCACTGAGGTGCTTAACCATGCGAGTTGGAAGCAAAATCGCAGTGGTTCTCCCTTTGCACGCCCAGCCAAACAAAGTGGAACGTAGGAGACAAGCACAAGAGCCGGGCAACCCAACTATTGACCGAAGACACAATTCGATATCGATGCGTATATAGCAATATCCGAGAATATTTTTGCCGAATCTCTAAAGATGTCCGGCGTTGCACTGCAAGACTTATGCTGGAAATACACAAATAGTTTAAAAGTGCCATAAGCTTGGAAAACCAAGAAACGTCAGTAAAAACTTGACGTCCGAACAAGATCAAGTGTTCGGTGCCAATCCAAAAATTGGGGGGGGGGGGATTGTGCTTCTGTCGTGCTTTAACGTCACACGTCCGATCTTAAGACTTCACGCGGGTCAGCCTACGGCTTCAAGCTCCTTATACCAAAGGCGGAGTTCTTCTCTGAGTCCAGTTTAGCGAAATAAACTCGAGCGTCTTTTAGAGAGAAGACAGGCTATCCGGCTATTGACCATATACTCGAGTCGAAAAAGGAGCGGTAGAAAAAGACTTTGCAACGACCAAGAAAAAAACACATTTAATATAAAACAGCTCAAATAAATTAAAGATCCCCCAAGTGACTTGGGCAAAAGAATTTTATGTATAATGATTGTATGTACCAAAATACTTATATATATGTGTTCACCCGAACTTTAAACGCGTCTTAACCGACCGTCGGCTTCTCCCTCTTCGGTCAACGGCCGAAAAGTGTTATGTACTCCACTTGTCGAGAATATCGACGGTGTTTCCGATAACCAGGCAATCAGGCCATAAGGATGTAACAGACAAAGTGCGCTCAGGGAACTTATGCTATATTACCGACGAAGTGTAAGAAGCATCTTCGAAGAAAATAGTACCCCCACCGATACCTTTCTTCGGTTGCTCATTATTACTATGCGACTTGTGCAATAGATTTTTTGTATTCATGAGTTCCGTTGTGTGCCAACCATTATTGAAAATGGTAAGAGCGCTAGCTTTCGGCTTCACCTAGTCTGAGGTCCGGCTCGGATGACCCGATCGTGACAATCACAGAGGTGCTCCCTTTAATCCCTAGCCGAACAATTGGGAACATAGGGGTAAACACAGGAGCAAGGCAACCCAGCTTGCAGAACACTTAGGTTAATATGGTGCATATTGTGGCGTCATACACGAACAAGGAACGAAGCCGTACAAGTATAATCATATGCAAGAGGAAAAGCTTCATAAAGGAAGCCCCCAAGTAAAAGGGGTATTTGAATTTGTGTGTTACAAACAAAGTTTTGACAAGGAACTTTGTCACAAACAACTTTTTTTGCCAAAAAGTATAATGCTTGGTTGAACCGAACAAAATTGAAAACTGAAAGTTTTTGAGCATGAAAGTGACTTAGCTGGTTAATGTGCTCAGTGTTGATGACACGATTCAGGCTTGTGGCGGGACGAAGACGCCCATTGATCTGTGACAGATCCTACAAGGTTCGCAGTCCTCGGCATGGCCGAGGTCACGGCCCCTAGGCCCGAGGTGTTCGAGCAAGGAGTTCGGCACTCTTGAGTAGTGACCGCGTAACGCAGTCAAAATCGATTACCTGCACACATAAAACAGTGCAGTCCAGGAAATTATATATCTATATATATATATATCTATATATATATATATATATAATTCTTGCATAATTGCTTTATGCAAAAAAAATTATTTAAAGAGATGTGGCCTGGCGCCGAAGCCAATGTCGCTGCAGGGCGTCGGCGTGATGCAGTGAAGGCGTGACAAAGCCTGAATTTGCAGGGCGGTCCGAGTTTAGGATGCGGCATTCGCCGAACTATGTACGAAAACTGACCGAACCACCACGCGACCATCTTTAATGTGGCCGTAATTTGATAGACCTGTGTATAGATGATGGAACAAACCAGAGTAATAATTCCTTAGGAAAAATAAACCCAACAAGCAAAATTTGTTAGGATTAATAGCACCTGGTTTATTTGTTGTAGCAGTCCGAAGAAAAGCGACTCCCAAAATTGGGAATCGATCCGCACACCCATTGCCTGATGGGCGACAAAGCGAAGGCATGGTGAAGCTGGCAAAGGTTGGCTTGCCGAGGCAAAGCCCTCGGTCTAGCTAACGTGACGAAGCTGGTCGGCTGGTGACGCTGAAGTCACCGGAGTATGTTGATGAAGAAATAGCCAAGTCCCTGGTCTAGCCGAGGTGACAGAGCAGGTTGGTAAGGAGTCGTTGCAGCTGCCATGTCAGCTGAGGTGTTGAGGTAGTTCAGCATGATGGACATCGGCTCGAAGAAGCAACAGTGCGGCCATGCCGACGTAGGTCGTAACTTGTGACGCGGCCAATGTTGGTTTGATGAAGTGACCATGCGGTGATGCCGGTGTGCCCGCTCTGTGTAATCCGTGGGGCGGCGATGTTGGTGATGATTTATCTTTGGCAATTCTGAACTCTTGTTTGGCTCACCAAGGTGAGGATTCGAAGAAGTTGAGCTTGGCTCAAAAAGCGACGACATGTCTAGCGCAGGTCGGCAGCCGTGGAGCTATATTGCCGTACTGGTTTGACACCAGCGTGATGGCGAAGATTACCTCAGAGGAGGCTTAAAATTTTGGGCCATTTGCATTTCTGCCCCTAACTCGAACCACCTACTTAGATTTGCCCCTAATTTCAAGGCATGCTCAAATTTGCCCCTCTGCCGTTAAGTCACTACTCAGAAATGTCCTTCTGTCCAGTCAAAGGCCTTTGACTGTCAGAGGCCCATGTGTACTATAGCAGAAGGAAAGTGCTACAGTATTGGACGCAAAGTGCTACAGTACTGTATGGAAGGTCATTTATGAGTAGTGACTTAACAGCGGAGGGGCAAATTTGAGCATGCTTCAAAATTAGGGGCAAATCTGAGTAGTGGGTTCGAGTTAGGGGCATAGATGTAAATGTCCCTAAAATTTTATGGGCACGTGTTAAGAACAACGCGCAATACCTTAGAAGAAAATTCTTTTAAAAAGGTTGTCCAATACCACGTTCATAAAGAAACATGAATTCGGGTCGGATCCGTATTCGCGCAGAAAGCAGATCTGAAAAGTGATGCACTAATCGGAAGGTTCCCGGAGTTTGGACGGTCGGATCGAGCTGAAATTTTGAGGGGTGGTTGATATGGGAATTCCGCAGCAAATGAACGGCTAGATCTTCCAAAGGACCTCCGAGCTGGGCTCTGGAGACCACGCCCTAAACTCGTCCAGATTCTCGTCCAGGTTTGACAGGGCTCCGGTGTATCGAAGATTGCCAGAGATTCCTCCATCGAAACTCGACGAAATTTTCCAGGGTTGTTGTAGACTCAATTTCGCACAGTTCCACTGAAGCAATCGTTAAAACAACACTCGAGGAGGCGGTGGCGGCGGATACAAGTTCACTGTCCAGAAAAACAGCACGGTCGATCGAGGGCAATGTTGACGTTGAGCCCCCGAGCTCCATGGATGATTCCTCCATGATCTTGATAGAGATCGGAGTTGGTGTTGAAGAAGGCCTTCGTCTGAACATGACGATCACAGGCAGGGCACAATCCTCGGTCAAGCCAAGGTGACCAGTCGAGCTGGTGACAATGATGTCGACGTCGCAATCAATCTGTAGACGAGCCATCGATCCTTTTGCCGATCACACAACGGAACTCTCAATGAAAACACCATTGTCGGTGTCAAAACCAGCAGATCTCGGGTAGGGGGTCCCAAGCTATGTGTCATAGATTGATGGGTAACAAGAGACAGGGGACACGATGTTTACCCAGGTTCAGGCCCTCTCTATCAAGGTAATACCCTACTTCCTGCTTGATTGATCTTGATGAATATAGGGTTACAAGAGTTGATCTACCTCGAGATCATATGTTGTGGTCTAAGCCCTAGAGGTATGATGAGTAATGTCATAATGATCTAGCTTATCTATCAACTAGCCTAGCCTCGGTTTATATAATGTACCAGAGGCCTAACATAACAAGAGTCCTAGCTGAATATGCCGGTGGGGAGGAGTCCTTGTCTTGATCACCAAGTCTTGTGGAATCTTCTTTGTATGCGGCAGCTGTCCGAACTGGCCCATGAGTATACGACCATGGGGGTCCTCGGCCCAATCTAACTGATCGGGGGACGATGTGGTGAGTACCCCGTAGTCTAGGACACCGTCAGTTGATATCATGAAGAATCTGCTTTTCAACATCATGCATGGTATTCCTATCAACTACCATGATTTATTTATGAGAACTTTCGCCAATGTTGTCCTGTCACCTTTTGAGTTGAAGCCTTATGCTCCCTGGATCATGAAATTCATCAGTTCAAGGTCTTCAATGCATTATAAGGCTGACTTTCAGAATCATCTTAGCCTTTTGCACCCAATTGAAGTCCTCAAATGGACTATTTCCTCAGCTGATGAGAAGGGCAAGGCTACGATCATTGATGAAGGCACTCGTCCTCTGGATGGTCAATTTCGCAAGGCTGCATCCTACTCAACCAATGATGACTCTGCCACAAATGACTTTACTGCAAATGCTTCAAAGCAAAATCCTCAAGCCACTGCTTCGCGTATAATGACTGATTGTGAGTTGCTCCTCAATCTTCATCAGAAAGTGGATAGAAATCACAAGTGGGTCAAGCATCAGTTTGGTGCAATTCTTCAGAACATGACCGTTACTTAAAACACTGTGAAGAAGAATCACCATTATTTGCATCAAGTCTTCGACCCCACCTGTGCTATTCTTACGCATCTATGCACTGATGATGAACTCAAGGGGATGGACTTCCAGCAGGACTTTGACTGGTCTCAGCCACCTTCAAAGAAATTCAAGAAGGTCAAAGTTCCTCAGCTGGTCGTTAGTTCATATTCTTCATCGCGCGAGACAGACGAAGTTTAAGATTTGGACGACACTGCGGCAGGCCCTACAATAACGGACGACCCCAACAACACTGGCGCTCCTCCATCGACATCATGGTGATATTCTTCAGGGGCGTTAGTCCTCATTTTTCGTCCCTTTTGGTCATTTGATGACAAAGGGGGAGAAATTTGAGTTAGTCTTCAAGCGGGTCTATTATATGGGCGTTTGTTTTGCTAAGTTACAACTCTTGTTCTTCTGAAGTGTTTGATTCGCCGAGTTGTAAACTTAAGTCCTATGGTTGTCTGATACTTTTGACTGCTTTCTGCATGCTTATTTCCTCAAGTACTTAATGCACGCATGCTGAATTTCATCAGACACCATATTTCATCATGCATTTCAAATTCTTCATATTATATGTTAAATGCGTGTATGAATTACAAGATATAGGGGGAGATCTCCATGATATTACTCTACAATGTGCATCTGCTATCTAAAGCAAATTCCTCAAATATGCACATCTTCAAGGGGAGTTCTTCTATATCTTTCAACCAAAATCCTCAATTTTTAGCACTTTCAATTGATATGTTTATCCCCGTTGAAAACTTAACCTATTTGTCATTAATCACCAAAAAGGGGGAGATTGTAAGTGCATCTAGTGCCCCTTAGTGATTTTGGTGTATTGAAGACTTATAGGTTAAGGGACTAATATGTTTGTGCGTGTACAGATGCTCTATAAGTCAATGAGGAGTTTGTTATTTACGATGAAAGTCGACCCCTAAAAATGTATGTCTTCAGCTGAAGACTTTGGTTCTACTGAAGATTTTGATAGTGAAGAAATTGGTGTGACCTTGAAGACTTGGATATTCGTGCGAGGATTATGAAGCGTGAAGACTTTTGTTTTCGTATTGTCATTTTCTCTTTCTTGAGTCATAGGAAACACCGTACTGTTAAAGGGGGTTGAGGTAATACTAAGGAAAGTGATGTTCATGTGATGCTCAACTCAAAATCCTACACCTACCCAATCCTTTCGAGTGAAGCCATTGGAAATCTCATATCAGTTCAGTCAATTCTTCAGTGATAGAGTCGAAGATCTTCTGGTCTCTGAGGAATTTGTTCTAACTGAGGAGTTAGGAATTCGCCAATGCGGATTGTCTACACAGTGAGGAACATGATAGCCCCAAGGATTTTGAACCTCAAATATCCAATCGTTGTTATGCTATGCGCCAGCTATCCCAAAATATCTACTCACCTAACGTTGATATCATTGAAGGGCATTTATGTCTTATCATGGCAGGCTGCTCCCTAGGCTATAAATAGCCCCCCCTACAACCACTAGTTGGTTGGCTGCTCCAAGACTTTGAGCGAAAATCATCAAGTGAGGAAAAAACCAAAAACCAAACACCTACAACCCAAAGTGATTGAGCATCACTGAAGAGATTGTTCCTGTGTGGAACCAACGCTTGTTACCTTTGAGGACAGTTAGTCGTCATGGTCTGAGCATCCAAGAGGAATTGTGGATCGCCGAGTGACTTGGTTTTTGAAGGTTTGGAAGTCACCCGAAGACTTACCACGAGTGATTGGGCGAGGTCTGTGTGACTTTAGCTCAAGGAGAATACGGTGAGGACTGTGTGTCCTCGGGTTTAAATACCCATCCACTCCAACCAGACGTACAACTGTCATAGCAGTTAGAACTAGTCTACCAAATCATTGTCTTCACCAAGCCAACTGGATATATTTCCTCAACCCTTTCATATGCTCATTCATGTGTTGATGAACCTGATCATTACTGTTTGAAGACTTTGACTGAAGACTTTCTCTATTTCCTCAATCCTATTTCTTCAGTCACATAGTCTTCAGCCTGCTTATCCTGTTTTCACGCTATTTGTACTCTGTGCTTGTTTTCATTTCATCATGGTGACTATGCTTTTACTCTGTTATGCTTTTACATGATTACTTATTCCGTGGCTAGTGTGCCGTTGCTTAGGAATTTCTTCACCTAGGAATTCCTCAGTGATGAATTTGTAGAAATCGCCTATTCACCCCCCTCTAGTCGATATAACGCACTTTCAAAGAGGCATAGCGGGTAACCCTGAAACAAGGCCTTTAGTTAAGGACGGTGCCAACACGGAGGTCCCTGCTGACGACCAACTTCCAGGGGATCCCAAAGACGTCTCGGTTACCAACTCCGAAGTCGAAAGTGTGATGAATCACCAATGATGAAAGGAGTCACTGCATCATTCTGTGTTTTCTGAACAGGAGTTTAACGCTCTTAGTGCGGTAGACACGTATCTCGGAGCCGCTCGAGCAGGGCTTGAGGGAGTCACCAACCTACTGTTAACCAACCTGCAGGTATGTGATTGATTTTGATACACGAACACAAATACTGACCCAGTAGCCCCCAAGCCTTAATTTGGGCGGGACGACCAAGTTAAGGGTCTGAATGTTATACTACTGCAATATGATGTAGGCTTCCAGGGAACAGAACAAAAATTGTCTGGGGACCCCGAGATGAATCGAACAAAGTTAGAATCTGTGAAGGCCGAACTGGAGACGATTAAGAAATTTACCATGCATGGAGGCACATTGATACGGGGCAAACCCGGTGTAGGCCGATCTTTCACGATTGGAGTGGGATCTCTCGAAGAACACGATGAACACGGGGAAGAACGGGGAGAAATCACAAGGGGAAACACTCAAGAACAAGTCCAATAACACATCCATTAGACAATCAAACACACAAGATCCACAAGGTACATGAACAACAAAGAGAAAGATACAAGGTAGAGTTCATCCCAAATCCTATGAAGGAGATGAGGGCTTGAATCCTAGAAGGATCTTCCCACGAAGGGGGGCTTGAATCCCGCGGGATCTTCTCACATGGAGGTCTTGAACTCCATGGGAGTGGTAGTCTCTCTCTCTCAAGAGTAGAGGTTGGAGCAAAGCTCACCTAAGAATGAGCTATCATATTTGCTAACCCTAACTAGGAGGAGGGGGAGGAGTATATATAGTCTTAGCCACGAAGGGATAAGTGGGAAAGGGATACATGGGCCTTTGGCCTGACTCTACGCGCAGGCAGGCGCCGGATGTTCGGGCTCTCGTGAGACACCGGATGTCCGGGCGGTTGGCCGGATGTCTGGGTGGTTGGCCGGATGTCTGGCCCAAGCGGGGTGGCCTTCTGGCTTCGGGTTCCTCACGCCGGATTTCCGGGGGCGATGCCGGATGTCTGGGCTGTGGTGTGGCGCCGGATGTCCGGGCAAACGGGTCGGATGTCCGGCCGCTTATGCTTTGGCCTTCTATTGGTGCAGTTCATGGGCGACTGCACAGGCGCCGGATGTCCGGCCCTTGGGCCGGATGTCCGTCCGTTGTAGCTTCAGCAGCATCGTCTTCTTCCGTCGTTGCTTCCAGGCTTCCCTCGCGGATGGTGTAGTTGTTCCTTGGCGCTTGCACTCCTCCTCGACATCCGTGAAGCTCTGACAATACCTATGCATGCACATGGGAGAAGTGTCAAGTAGTATACCATCCTCGAAGGGGTCAAGTGAACACATGTAAAGGAGAAGATTCACCTTTATGTATGAGAAGTAGAGGTCGCACGTGTCACTTGCCAAACGGACTCTTGACATGGTGATGACCGTAGGATGCTCCGCATCATCCCCTCCCCCTTGGAAAAGATCCGACCTCGGATCTAAAACAAATCACCATGGGAAAGAGATGGTGGTGCCGTGTCGAAGTGGTCGGTCACCAAGCACTCATCATCTTGAAACTCAAAATGGGCACTCTCCAATGTCGCACCGTCTAGTGATTCCTTCAAAAGAAGCAAGAACAACAAACAGTTGGAAAAACAAATGTGGTTAGCGTTAGTGCAAAACCAAGCATTCAAGAGGTGAGTCACCAAACAAGTGTCGTCATCAAGCATAGCATCGGGTGTGACAAAGGATTGTGACATGACATGTAAGCATATGAATTGAGTAAAATCAAGGTCATCATGGAAACAAGCATGTAAATGTGAGGTAGAGATGCAAATATGTGTGACAAGAGAAGAAGCATCGACCTCAAGGTCATTGCAAACAAGCATCAAGCACTCAGTGAAAGGTCTATGGTAGGCATAAGAAGTATTCACAACACCAAATAAAATGAAGTGTCTAAACACATGGGTCAAGTGCAAGACAATCCAAGCATAACGTGCATAGGGCGTAGTGAATATAGTGTGGCACTCAACACAATGGAAAGAGCAAATATTCATAACGTGTGAGGCAATCAAGTTAAGCATGTGACAAGCAATGGGACATGGCATATGTGAAGAAGTGACCTTGTTGCAACCAAACATATGATAGGAGCAAGTGATCCAAGAATTGGATGTAACACACAAGGTATATATGTCATGAGGCATGGAAATGTGAAAATGACAAGTCGAAGCAAGATCTCTAACATGTGTGCAATCAAGTGGTCTAAGAGGACCAAAAAGTCTCATAGTGCAAGCAACACAAGTAGTATGATCCACAATATCCAAGCTCAAGAAAGATGACACCTTGAAGGCATGACCTTGTGCATTCTTCACAATGCCGAAGTGGTAGGAAATGTGGTGTAGAAGCGAGTCGTGGTAGAAAGTAGGAGGCTCGCTCTCAAGAGCTCGAATGGTCAACTCACGTGAAGTGGAAGTCGACACAAAGTCCAAGTATCCTACACATGCACAAAACAAAACAAAGAACATATGCGCATCGTAGATAAACACATCATACATCATGATGGTTTTCATCTTTTGCACATGACCATTAGAAGCACAAGATAAGCATCGCTCAAAGAAATTTGATGCATGGTATAAGAACATGTCATCCATCATGAAAGAATAGTTATTATGTATGACACGATGGGGACACAAATTGAGAATGCAAGTATATGGCACATCAATAGCATTTTCATTCAAGGGAAGCATAGGGTGCACATAATTATTGGGATCATGCAATGGATGGGATGGATCAAAATCTCCTAACATGTATGAGGTAACTATGGGGGTCTCCTCATGAGCAATATCGGAAACATCATATGGAGAAAATGGACAACATCCAAAACAATGCATATCCGAAGCTAGGTGGTCATGGCATGGCATATGAGATAAATGATACAAAGGGAGCATATCAATATCATCACATGAAAAACAAATACCAATAACCATGGGCTTGTCATCTATGCCATATGTGCAATTTGGGTTCGTTTTAATGGCATGTGCATAGTCACTATGAAGAGATTGCAAATAAGACATATGGTTGATCTCATGCATAGCATATGACAAGTCAAGCGGATTAGCAAACATGATGTGACCTAAAGAATTGTCACAAGAAATCCTATGTAACATGGCATCACATCTAATAGACTCCTCATGAAAATCATCAAACTCATCATAAATGGGCAAATCATCGCATGGGGAAATCATACTAGCATGAAGCATGGTACTAGGTGGATCAACATCATGCAAGCAATCAATGTCAAGAATGTCCACTAGTGGAACTAGAGCATCACCTTCACCTATGTTACCTTTTGCATTCCACTCAAGTGGTGTAGGTGAGGTGGGAAAGACCAAATGGTGGTCATCCTCATCTTGATGGAACCATGGGGGGGTGCATCATAGTCCACCATGGCCATCATCTTGTGCAAAGGGAGGATGAAGTCGTCGAGGATCGGCGCGTCATCATAAATGGGACCTAGCACCAAATGAGAAGACACAGTAGAGGTAGAGGTCAAGTCGTTAGAAATGCAAATGGCCTCACGAGACCTATCAACTATCTCACTCTCTCTATGTGGTGGTTCACTCACTCCCTCAAAATAGGTGCACTCAAAGTCGCATATGGTGGAGTCACTCATCTCACTCAAGTGGTGGGGGTTGTGGCCCTCCCCACATGGGAATTAGGGCAACTCGTCATATATGGGGCTAGTGGTGAAGTCACTCTCACTCTCAATATGGTGGCAAAAGTCACTCAAGTCATCATACATCGCCGTGGTCGAAGGGAGAATCCCATGCTCAACCATCTTGTCGTTGTCGCCGTGGATGAAGGACGAAGATGGCACATCATCACTCTCGCCTCCTAAGATGGAAGCATCATCCTTGCTTGCCACCTTGTCGTTCGCCTCCAAAGCTTGGTCCTTGAGGGTCTCCGTAGTCGTACTCGTTGCCGCACCATCTTGAAAAAGAGTCGTGGTAGACTCGGCACCTCAATGCCACAAAGAGGGTTGGCGGTGAAGTCGAACTTGGGAGCATAGTCTTGGATCTCGTTGGGCTTGGACATCGTGGTGGTACTAGCCTCATGCTTGTTGTAGAGCTTGGTCGCCATGAAGTGTGCTTGGGGTGGAGAAGCCTTGGCCTTGATGAGTTCTTGTTCCGCCTTGAGAGCACCAATGTAGTAGTCGTTGATGGACTTGTAGTTCTCGAGGAAGATAGTCTTGGAGATGTCGTTGTGCAATCCCATCGTGAAGTGAAACTTCATCGAAATGGGGTCGTCCACACCAGCTCGTCGCAAGGCAATCTTCATCTCCTTGAAGTACGCGTCGATGGACTTGGATCCTTGGATGGTGTTCTCCAATTGGCGTCGAAGTTGTTCCGTGTAGGTTGGAGGCACAAACTCTCGCCGCAACGCTCTCTTCATCTTGGGCCAACTCATGTCGTAGTACTCCGAAGGTGTGTGAAGCCACCATGCCGATGCGTAGTCGTGGAAGTTTCTTATGGCGCACTTCACTTGATCTTCGGGACAAACTTGATGTAGCTTGAGGTAGTCGTCCATCAAACGCTCCACTCGAGGTACTCCTCGGGTTCATGAGTCCCATAGAAAGGAATCTTGTGGTCGGTGTCGAGGTCGTAGTAGCTCGTGGAAGTCGCGGACTTGAGCTTGGGGAGCTTCTCTTGAGCATAGTCTTGAGGTGCTTGTTAGCGAAGATGTCGTATGTCCGTAGGAAAAGATGCCTTGAAGTCGCTTGGCAAAGATGCCAAGGGAGATAGTGAAGTCTTTGAGTGGTTGTTGGTGTAGAGCTCTTGACCTTCACGTTCTTGTTGGTGATGGTGTCGATGCCGATGTGATCTTGCCGGAGATGGTAGCTCAGAAGCATGTGCTCTTGAGCGTCTTCTCGAAGATGAGGAAGATCGCTTGTAGGACTTGATGAGGGCTTTGATCTCCTCCATTTGAGCTTGCATCTTGGCGTCGTAGTTGTTGTTCGTGGCATTGAACTCGTCGTTGTTGTTGTAGACGAAAGGTGAAATGCCTTGCCTATCCATCACAAGACTCGAGTAGAGGTGAGTAGGAAATGAGATAAACAATACCAAGTTACCTTTTCCCAAAGTTGAGGATGTATCCCGTTTCACTCAATGTGAAATGAAAGAATAGTGGAATTGGTACTGGACTTGTTCACTCAAACCTATCAAGTAAAGCTTATGGTAGAGCTCGGTGAGGATAGTGGCACAAAAATTTGATGCAAAATGTTAGCAAGAGTCAATAATGTTGAAAGAGATTCACAAATTCGCAAGCGAAACAAGTAGACCAATAGCAATATGTGGCACAGAGAAACACACACACGGATAGATAAATAGGGTCGTGCAACCAAGGAATGAGCACAAAATATGGAATCCATGGAAAACGCTTGTGTTGCACAACTCAAGAGAGACGCTAGCACGATTGCTCAATAGGCGGATACGACACTTGTGCACAACCTATAAGATGCAAAATGGATAAACTTTCTATCCCAAGTATGCTATATATGTATGGTTCCCAGTGTTTCTCACACAATGATCCAAAATGATCAAGTATGATACCATATGATATATTTTGATGCTATGGCTATTGCTTACAAGCTCTTTGCTCTCTTTCTCTTTTGCTTAAAAGCTTTATTCTTTTTTTTGTATGGCCACTTTTGCACAATGCACAAACCAAGATAGCAATTGTGTATATGCGGGAACACACTTGTGACACAAGATATGATATGATGATACCAAATGATATGGTATGTATGCAATGGAAGGTGTAGACCAATGATCACTAATGTGCACAAGTAACGTTGCCGGCAATACTCAAATGGCTAGTCTCGATAGGCAAGTGACGCAAAATGGGCTAGGGGTTATCAATGCAATTGCAATGGTAATATACAATGGTGTCGTCGAGGTTACCGTCCTTGGCGATGATGAGAGGCGGTGTTGTCGATGTTGACCCGTTCCTAGTTAGCCGAAACACCCTAGGAAATGGAAAAACCGCAAACTCAAAATCTCCAAGGCAAATGTCAAATGGTGGTAGCGGGAAAGCGGTGGTGGTTTGCACTTGGCAATGCGAAAGTGGAATGATGGGCTATACACGTGTCTGAGTTGAAGTTGTCGTCCCTAAGTAGCTAAAACACCTTAGGAGACACAAGCCACAACTCAAACAAAATTGGGTTAAGTTGGGGTGGAAATGTATGGTGGGCACGGTTATGCGGAAATGGTGGTGGTGGTTGATGAAGAAGCAACCGTCCCTAAGTAGCCGAAACACCTTAGGAGACTCAAATCACTACTCAAGCAACCACTAATGCTATAGGGAACAAATTGGGTTAGGTTGCGGAAGTCGGTGGTGGCTATGCGGATGATATGGTGGAGGGCCTAGGCAAACTTGCCAAATTTCAGAAAATTTGATGGAGTCAAATGGTGTTGGTGGTATTTTTGTGGGAAGGGATATGTCAAGAGCTTCAAAACGAGCTAAAGAACGTCAAAATTGGACTCCGGATGAATTAGTTATGATCAAAACAGTGAAACACGGAAGGCTGAAATGCCAGGGACCGGATATCCGGGGGTTTGGCCGGATTTTCGGGGTGTATGTCCAGAACCGTGCAAATTTGGTGCTCCAGGGCCCGGATGTCTGGCTTAGGGCCCGAATGTCCGGCCGGATGGCCCGGATGTCCGGCCCGATGAATCCATATCGGGATTTGGACTTCGAAACTCTATTTGGGGGCGGAAATTGATGATTTCGGGGGCAAAATTACGGAGATTTCGTGGATAGAAGGTGGGGAAACTTGGGGGAAAGCTAGATCCACTTGAAACCAAGCAAATCCACGAATCAAAATCAACAAAAGATCAAACCAACAAATCACAAAAAAATGGGGGCTATTTTTGGTGGGGATTTTCGAAATTTAGGACGAAATCAAGCAAAAAAAGGCTAGAAAACGATGGGAGGGACTCCGAAGACGTGATAAACGTGGCTCATGATACCATATGATACGGGGCAAACCCGGTGTAGGCTGATCTTTCACGATTGGAGTGGGATCCCTCGAAGAACACGATGAACACGGGGAAGAACGGGGAGAAATCACAAGGGGAAACACTCAAGAACAAGTCCAATCACACATCCACTAGACAATCAAACACACAAGATCCACAAGGTACATGAACAACAAAGAGAAAGATACAAGGTAGAGTTCGTCCCAAATCGTATGAAGGAGATGAGGGCTTGAATCCTAGAAGGATCTTCCTACGAAGGGTGGCTTGAATCCCGCGGGATCTTCTCACATGGAGGTCTTGAACTCCATGGGAGTGGTAGTCTCTCTCTCTCTCTCAAGAGTATAGGTAGGAGCAAAGCTCACCTAAGAATGAGCTATCGTATTTGCTAACCCTAACTAGGAGGAGGAGGGAGGAGTATATATAGTCTTAGCCACGAAGGGGTAAGTGAAAAAGGGATACATGGGCCTTTGGCCTGACTCTACGCGCAGGCAGGCGCCGGATGTCCGGGCTCTCGTGAGATGCCGGATGTCCGGGGCGGTTGGCCGGATGTCCGGCCCGAGCGTGGTGGCCTTCTGGCTTCGGGTGCCTCACGCCGGATTTCCGGGGGCGATGCCGGATGTCCGGGTTGTGGCGTGGCGCCGGATGTCCGGGCACACGGGTCGGATGTCCGGCCGCTGATGCTTTGGCCTTCTGTTGGTGCAGTTCGTGGGCGACTGCACAGGCGCCGGATGTCGGGCCCTTGGCCCGGATGTCCGACCGCTGTAGCTTCAGCAGCATCGTCTTCTTCCGTCGTCGCTTCCAGGCTTCCCTCGCGGATGGTGTAGTTGTTCCTTGGCGCTTGCACTCCTCCTCGACATCCGTGAAGCTCCGACAATACCTATGCATGCACACGGGAGAAGTGTCAAGTAGTATACCATCCTCGAAGGGGTCAAGTGAACACGTGTAAAGGAGAAGATTCACCTTTATGTATGAGAAGTAGAGGTCGCACGTGTCACTTGCCAAATGGACTCTTGACATGGTGATGACCGTAGGATGCTCCGCATCACACATGGTGAGTAAAAGACTTAACATGCCGAGGTAAAAAAAACCTTTTTAGGACACCTTTTCTAATGAAAGATTGCCCCGTAGCAGCCGAGTCCATAAGTCAACTTCAAAAGAATTTGGACGCGGCTAGGGAATCTCAGAGGTATGCAGAATCACAACACGAAGCTCGTCGCCAGGTACTGACCCGAAGTTATGATGATAAGAACAATCTTAAAGCGGAAAACCAGTGACAAGCCGAAGAAATTGAGAGTTTAAAAACTCAACAGGCACAAGCCCACAAGGAGAATCAGAGATTGAAAGGTGGCATGTTCGGTTTGTGAAATCTAGCTTGTGAACACGTAGATTATATGTGTTATACAAATGTAAGAACCATGCCACGTCTTTATTAGGTCTCCTTACTAGGCGTCCCGAGGAAGAGGCCAGCTTGCTCGGAGGGAACCTGCTAAAGGAATTATCTGTCATGCATGAGCGAGCTTGGAAAGCTATGAAGAGTCTGGTCAAGGCATTATGGCCGAACGAGATGCCTCCGGATGGGATGGCCGAGCTGGTTAACCGATTTAAAGGATCTCAGCGTCTCTTCGAGCCATGGAAGATATCAACTTGTCAAGAAGGCGCGCGGGAGGCATGGGCAATGGTGAAGACCCGCTTTACCAAGATCAACCCAGAGCATTTAGCTCGAGTTGGGCCGGTAGGGCTAGATGGGCAGGAAGTGTCACTTCATTTGGTGTATGACCAAGTAATGCCTACTTGTAACGACCCGAACCTGATAAGATTCGATGTCTCTGTGCTCACTGTGCTAGTCACTGGATCAATAGCTAGCACACACGGTACAAGATGAAATATCAAGATAAAACCACATGTCATAATATTACATCATAGATTCAGAATTAAAATATTACATACCTGCATAGCTCAATCTAGCATACAACAAAATATAGCGGAAAAGAAAATAAAATATCCATGAAGTCCATCAACACCATAGACAAATGTCGAGTATAGACACCGTAACCCTACATCGTATCACTTACTGTCGAATAAAATCTGCAACATGAAACATTGCAGCCACGAAGGGTCAATACTTTAAATGTATTGGCAAGTCACACAGGAATTATATAACAGACCTACATGTATATGCAAGGTATATCAAGAGGATATTGTAGTGGTTGTTTTGCAGAAAGCTAGTTTTTCCCTGATAACTACATAATATAATAGTCAAATTTTAATTATTTCTTGCTACAATTAAATACATATGGTTGAATGGGCAATCTAATTCCAACCGCCCATTATTAAGTATCCCATCAAGTTTTATTATCTGTATCATCTGTCGAGATCATCCAACAACTGTAATGGCATAGTGGCTCAAATTTGTCCATAACCGGGGACACGGCTAATCATAATTAGTTTTAATACTCTTTAGAGTTTAGTACGCTTTACCCACTGGATCCAATCCAAAGATTGAGACGAAGTCTTTCAGAAGAGGTTCCCTTAACCACCCGACGACCACATCCCACCTACATATGCTACATCTGTCGACACTGTCTAGGCAAGGGTTCCAACAACTGATCAACTAACCCAGAGCCCATATAGCCAGTGGCCGCACATGGAAGCTACTAGTCACCAAGTCTGTCTGATCTTTTTGAACCTGGGCGGCATTCCACTTAGGGTGCACTCTCATGGGCGCAAGGCCTTAGAAAAGGTGAAAGACCCCATGATGGCTTCCCTCAACACCAAGCAATACCACTTCCGCCCAGAGGTAAATTATATTTTAAGTTAATACACAAATTATTATATATAATCCTCACATAAACTCAATGTATACATGAACCAATCCCCGTCTACATAGCATAGCAAGAATACACTACCACGATCTACAATAAGGCCATACTAGCTGCATCTCAATAGCAAAAGCATACTACCATAATATTCCTACACATGCATAATGTGGTCTTGTGATATAGAACTACATGCATAAAAATGATAAAGGATGATCAAGGTGTAACTGCATGTAAGTTTGATGAAGATCGTCGCACTCATAATTCCTGACAGTTCTACTGGTCACGCTCCGAGCAAGCTATCGCACAAGAAAGAATCCAAATAAACAACCATGCCATACATACGAACCAAAGAACAGCAAAACAAATATGGCAAGGTTGAACAACATCAATATAGCTGGGCTTAATATTATAATATGGGTCTCTGTGGTGCTATACAGTGAAAGGTGGAAGGATCAACTCACAAGAGTTAAATAGAAGAATAGTTATGCCATAAACAAGAGTATAGTGGAGATATAACAGAATAGGTTCAGAAGTGATTGGAGAACAACATAAATGTTGTATGACATATTGAATATGACATAAGAATTCATTTGTAAAAGAATTGATGGACTAGGGGAACACTACAATGCTAATTATAGTGGAACGAAGTTAGAATTGAATTTGAATTCAAAACAGTTCAAGAATTATTTGAATAATGAGTATACAGGATGTGATCAGCAAGTATTTGATACAAATGTTCATAGGAAAAAGGAATCAACTGGATATGGTATACAGTTTTCAAGATATGTTCAACACATGATTTGAAAACAAATTTGAATTGATCAATTTGAAGAGTTTAGAAGTTGAAACTATTGATTCCATTGGATAGGTAAGATCAATATGAACACATAGGAAAAGTTTCATTGAGTTTGGATATACAGATTTCAAGATATAGTAGAACGAAGTTCGGTTTGAAATATTTGAAAAACTCTGTCGTGGCAGCGTTTTTGACATGCTAAAATTGCTGCCATGGCAGCGAATTGAGCTGCTGCCGCGGCTACTTTAGATGTGGCCACGTGTCACGCTAGGGTTGGCCGAAGTGGATTTGCGCGCGTGTGCTCACCGGAAGCAGGGGAAAACGGCGGCAGCTACGGGCGTAGGCCTCCGGTGGCTCTCCGGCGAAGATGAGGTGGTGTGGAGGTGGTCCTGGCGGTCATCGGGAACGTCGGGTTGAGGCAGGGCGAAACGGGGCGTCCTCTGTTGGCGATGTAGTGAAGTTGGGGCTCCGGCGAGATCGTTGGCTGAGGAGCTCGAACCAGAGGGTCTGCGAAGGGGAAGAAGTTCAGGGAGGGGAGGCGCATCAAGATGAATCCTCTAACGAACAAAGGGGGTCAGGGGGTGGCTTACTGTCGCCGGATTTGGCTGGAACAGGGAGCTCAGGCGGCGGAGCTTTCCGAGATCCGTGCGGTTGACTTCGAGGGCGAACACCAGCGGCAATTACGGGAATCGGACGAGGGGATCGAGGGGATTCTCTCGGCGCCACAGATTCGATCGAGGGGGTTAGGGATCGGGTGAATCGCCCTTGCCTGGTTCGGTCGCGGTAGCACTGTCGTGCGGGGATACGAGTTCGACTGGAGGAAGGAGATGCGGGTCCCAACGACAGCGGAAGAAGAAAAAAAAAAGAGGGGTGCGGGTGCTGTTGGGCCGGCCTGCTAGCGCTTGCTGCGGCCTGCGGGTGTGCTGCGCTGCGCCGCGCCCGAGCGGTGGTTAGTGCTGGGCCGCGGTAGTCTATTATAATAGACTTAGGTTTTACTCTGTCTTTTTTATTACAAAAACGGTTTTCGCTCTAAAAAGATCCAAATAATTTTCTGAGAAAAACATCCACAGAAACCAATTTAGTTATATAGGGCCTGGTGAACATTTTTGCAGTCCAAAATATTTATATAATATACATACAATATTTTGGTAAACTCTACTTTGACATTATAAAATGTTCCACGAAATATTTTTGAACTCCGAAGAAAAATGCAAATAATATTTAAAGAATTTCCGACTCTTTTATATTGAAGGAGTCATATTACCTTCTCTCATAGTATGTTTTAATTTGAGTTAGAACTGTTTTAATATTCAAAATCCAAATGAGAAAATATTCAATTGTTCATCAAATTTTTTTTTTTGAGGAAGTCATGTGATCCTCTTCACATCCAAGGTGAAACAATTTGAATATCCTCAAAGTTCAAAATAAGATCGAAAGGAATATCCGGGAAAAGTCATTTTATTCCCTCTCGTTTGAATATTCAACAAACCCAAAATAACAACCAAATGAATAATTGGGAAAGTCCTTTTATTCCCTCTCGTTTATTATTCATTTAAACTCCAAAAGTTTCAAATCCTAGTTAAAATTAACTCACAACAAGCAACACAAGCAAGTTTTTAATTACTCCTATTTAAATAATTAATATTCCAAAATTATAAATTTTGGGATGTTACACTACTACTCAGATCTCCCAAGAAGACTACACCCTGGATACCATAATAGATAGTCTCGACCAAGAATAGAGTGTTTGATTCTATGTATCTATGTACTTTACATCAAATATTCTCCAAAGTGTGCTTTAAACACTGTCTTAACCGGACATCGACTTTTGCCTCCCCCGCCATTGGTCGAGGAGTGTTTCTTACTATGTGACCCGAGATCATTGGGAAATCATTTCACAAAACCAGGCAATTCGGTCATTTGGTGTGAATAGACAAAAATGCGCTCGGGGAGTTATATTATACTCCCTCCATTCGGAATTACTCGTCCAAGAAATGAATGTATCTAGATGTATTTTAGTTGTAGATACATACATTTTTGTGACAAGTAATTCCGAACGGAGGGGGTATTACTTTGTAATGTAAGAAACATCTTCCGAAGAAAATACTTCCTCCATGGGTTCATTTCTTTGGGTTGTCATGTTAACCATAGACGTTTTAACCGGATATCTGCATTATGCAGGTAATGGTTACTTCAGGAAAATAACCCCGGGTTTTGGTGATGATCACCAATTATTTTCACTTCCATCATGGCCGACAAATTATATTCTTAAGAATGCTAGCTTTTGGCTTCACCCGTCTGAGGTACGTACCCAGGTGATCCAGACGTAACAATCACAGAGGTGCTCCCTTTACCCCCTAGCTGGACAATCGGGAATGTAGGGGGTAAGTATAGGAGCAAGGAAAACCCAGCTTGGCAAAATCTTAAATCAAATTGATGCATATAGTGGCTTAAACACGACACTGGATGGGTGCAAAACCCGATAGGGACGAATAGATGCATTAAAGATGTATTTATCGACTTCGTAAAAAGAAGCCCCTAGGTATGACCGAGTGGTACATTTGATGATCTATGCCAAGGTGTGACGCCCGGATAATTAGACTACAGTAATCCCGCGTTAACGATGCCACGTCACCTCGGTTACTGTTGCTAACCTCGTGTTAGTTCGAAACCGATTCGAATTCAAATTTGAATTAAAGTCAAACGATAAAAGTTTTCGAACATAAAAACTAAAATGTGCTAAATGTGACCAATAAATCCTTAGTAATAATGGTGGAGAAACCACAAATTTTATAAAATGTTTAAAGGCTCTAAACTAATTAAAATAGCAGCTATAACAATTAATTAAATGCCTTTTAAAAATAATAATAATACAAACTATTTTAATTAGGTGTCGAACTTTTGGGGCAGTAGAATAAATTATAACATTAAATTAGGAGTTGTATTTATATTTTATAAAACAGAAATTAAAAGAAAATAGATAAAGAAAAGAAAACAGAAAACAAAGCTAA
>NC_041393.1:296100077-296106101 GCF_002162155.2 Triticum dicoccoides
ACGAGGGGGCTGAAAGGACAGGTGGCTCCATCCCGGTAGAGGTGGGCCTGGGTTCCCGACGGCCCTCGACTGTTACTTTGTGGCGGAGCGACAGGGCAGGTTGAGACCACCTAGGAGACAGGTGGGCCTGGCCCTGTTCGGCGTTCGCGGATACTTAACACGCTTAACGAGATCTTGGTATTTGATCTGAGTCGGCTACGAGCCTATACGCACTAACCATCTACGTGGGAGTAGTTATGGGTATCCCGACGTCATGGTATCAGCCGAAGCACTTCAGACGTCAGCGACGGAGCGGCGCGCGCCGAATTGGACTGGAACGCCACTAGGCTAGGTCTGCTTTCGGCCGCCCACGCAACGTGCAGGTGTGCTCAGGGCGATGGGCCCAGACCCCTGCGCGCTTAGGTTTAGACCGGCGTGCTGGCCTCTCTGTTTTGCCTAGGTGGGGCTGCAACGTGTTGATCTTCCGCGGCCGGGCATGCCCCAGGAAAGTGTGTCCGGCCAAATGGGATCGAGCGTGTTGGGTTATGTGGTGCACCCCTGCAGGGAAGTTAATCTATTCGAATAGCCGTGATCTTCGGTAACAGGACGACTTGGAGTTGTACCTTGACCTTATGACAACTAGAACCGGATACTTAATAAAACACACCCTTCCAAGTTCCACAGACAACCCGGTGATCGCTTTTCCGCAGGGCGACGAGGAGAGGATCGCTGGGTAGGATTATGCTATGCGATGCGACTGGAGATGCGCTTGGAGATGCTACCTGGATATGCTACTTGGAGATGCTACTTGGAGGACTTCAATCTACTCTCTTCTACATGCTGCAAGACGGAGGCTGCCAGAAGCGTAGTCTTCGACAGGATTAGCTATCCCCCTCTTATTCTGGCATTCTGCAGTTCAGTCCACTGATATGGCCTCTTTACACATATACCCATGCATTTGTAGTGTAGCTCCTTGCTTGCGAGTACTTTGGATGAGTACTCACGGTTGCTTTCTCCCCCCTTTTTTCCCCTTTCCTTTCTTTCTGGTTGTCGCAACCAGATGCTGGAGTCCAGGAGCCAGGAGCCAGCGTCGACGACGACTACTACATTGGAGGTGCCTACTACTACGTGCAGGCTGACGACGACGACCAGGAGTAGTTAGGAGGATCCCAGGTAGGAGGCCTGCGCCTCTTTCGATCTGTATCCCAGTTTGTGCTAGCCATCTTATGGCAACTTGTTTAACTTATGTCTGTACTCAGATATTGTTGCTTCCGCTGACTCGTCTATGATCGAGCACTTGTATTCGAGCCCTCGAGGCCCCTGGCTGGTATTATGATGCTTGTATGACTTATTTTATTTGTAGAGTTGTGTTGTGATATCTTCCCGTGAGTCCCTGATCTTGATCGTACACATTTGCGTGCATGATTAGTGTACGATTAAATCGGGGGCGTCACAAGTTGGTATCAGAGCCGACTGCCTGTAGGAATCCCCTATCCAACTCCTCGGCCGAAGTTGAGTCTAGCCATTGCAAAACTTTTACTAACTTGGCTGTGTGCCTTACGGGCCCACGTCGCCATTGGGTGGTATTAGGATCTTTTATTCCTCGACCTATACTCTGGGACTCTTATTTCTCTTCTATTCGGGTTAAATGATTTTTGCTAAATCTAACATTAAGATCTCGTTATCACTTTCACCCGGAGAGCCCCTTATTAATGATGATCGTCTGCGGCACGTGAAGACCCTGAAGATACTCTCCGTTGTTAACCCGAGAACTTATGTTCATCGCATTTGCAATTCCCCTTCCACCGTCAACCCTTATGGATAACTACTTGCAGTTGTTATTCTTACATTCATCCCCAGTTGGTCTTGTTATTACCAGATACCTCGAAACACTCGTCGTTGTCTCGATAATCCTTTGAGCTTATCGCCTTGCTGTTCCTTGTCACCTGAATACCCCTATGGATAATTCTCGCACTTATCGAGTATCCGCTCATCCCCAGTTGTTCATGTGTTTCACAAAAGTCTAAATACTATTCGATCTTCCGAAAATCCTCTGGAGCCTTTGGCTCTTGAAATTCTTGCTTGCTCGCATTATGGTTAATCCCATAAGTCTCGTAGTCTTATTGACATTCCTTGTCATTATCATTTTGGGTCTAATGACTCAATATGTTTGCGAATGCACACAATCATCTATCAACCCTTCTAAATATCTTTCCGACTCAGACATCATTTTTGAACATGAGCTGGTTCTCGACCAAACTATTTGTCACCAATTGTGCCTCTGGTCTATCCGACTTATCCATCTTTGATCAGAGCGACTACTTCTGAACCTTTGTTTTGGAGATCGTAATTCCTTTGTTATCTAAGCATCGAATTATTCCAATGTTCTATAGTATGATGCCCGTGCATTCTTTCTGGAGTACCGATACTCACATCAGCTCTGTTGCGGATCGCCCGATCCATTGTTGGATTTCATCTGACATCGTCCTTCATATTCAATCACTTTGGAAGTTCTTTCTCCATTGGTAAATCCTACCCTCTGATTGAACAACCATGCTCTGCTTTCGAGCTGGTAGTATTTACTATTGAAGCTTGTGGTATATGTTTCCATGATACCCTGACGGGTTGAACCTATGCCTTCCTTTATATGTGTGAACTCGGAAGTTTTCACGAGTCATATTCATCTGGTATTTCACCAGGTAAAACTTTCAACACTAATGCCTTTATCAAAGCGAGAAGTGAATGGAAGGTTATGCATTGGAGAAGTGGGAGTCGACCTTGAACTTTGCGTTCATGCCCATGGACACGATGTACATCTTCTCATCGAAGTTTCTTTTAAAATCAATTATTCCCTTGGTATAAGTTCATCTTATATCTGAGATCTGGCCTTTTTGCAATCGTGGTTCTGACCATGTTCTCCTTAAATATCATGTCCTGTGCAAGTTTAAGCACTTGTCTTCTATAGAGCAATACCCCAGTTCAACTTCTAGTTTGATCTGTCGTCGAGTATTACCACATGGTATCTCAAGATTATCTTGGAACTGCATAATTTCTTATGAGTTCTTCATCAAGTACTACATACTCACCGATTACAATTTTTCATGGGCTCGGAGTTATTGAACACTCAAAGACACCGATAACTGAACCGAGTCCGCTCTACGGTTCAACAACTCTTCAGTAAGCTTCTATAAGTACGAGTTTGTACCCGATCACGCCATTCCTAGCCTGTTTGGCTATGTCATTGTCGTGACGATTCTAACGGTGCTACCTGGTCCTTATTCTCGGAGCACCAATTTTCGACGATGAACTAACCTTACGTCGATTTTTCCTCGTCATACCCTTTCACCTTAAACAACAAGCTTGAGTTCGAGTTTGTGTCGTAACTGTGGTTCCAATAACCTCTTGCTTCATCATTCCTTTGACTTGATGTCGTCGCTGATTGACTACATCTGCATGAAATCTCTCGACAATTGTGTCGTGATCATCATCAACCTTATGAGCTCTTCCAGGAATTCAATTGAATTCATGATGGGTAATACCATCCTTGCCCCTCGATGATTCCTGTTCTCATCGACCACTTTATTGCCTTCCGTTCAACACAACTTGTTCGCGTTTTGTGTAAACCTTGAGATCACTGCTACCCAGCAGTTGATCTTCCTTACCTCGAAAGTATTACCATCACTTTTTGTCAAGAATGTGGTGAGAATTTCACCACCTCTTAATAATTCTTGATATCATAATACTTCTTGCCATCTTCGTTCATTCCTTGGTCCCCGTATTGTTTTCAACCGGAATACCGACAATGGAGCGATGGCGTGTGAATTCAAAACTTCTAACAACCCTATTGCTTTGAAGTGAATGGGCGATAGTTCATTCTAAGTCCTTCGCTAATTGAATCACCATTCTGACATTGGCCGTGCAACCCAACCCATATTTCGGGCGCACCTTCCAACCAATGTTTAATTGTGTATGTTTTCCTCGAGCATACTTCCTTATATCATTTGATCTGACTAATGTTATCTTCTTGTTCACTTAATGGTGGAAATCCATCTTTTGGGAATCTCGGTGAATTGCCGTTGAGTTCACCAGACACCTCCTTGTCCTCTCCTTGGGTTAATGATGGACTCTTGATAACGGAAATCACTTCACAGTTCATTTCCCCGAGAATCTTACAATGTCATCTCGTCAATTTGCGTTGCACCTTTTCTTCTCAGGTATCCTAAGTCTGAGGTATCCTGACACCAACCGGATCTGAATCTCGGTCAGATATGATGGTTGGGACATACCTCCAAGAGTTGTAACATTGATCTCTACGTGACCCGGTAACATGATGTCATGCCTAGCACCCCCCCCAGCTGGGTGGAGGACCTATCGTTATAATTTCTTTTGCAAGGACAACCATTCTTCCTGGAGGAAATTGTAAGACTTATTCTACAAGTTATTCCTGATGGATCCTTCGTGTTTCCAAAGTCTGATCTTCACCTGAAGACCTTGTCAATGCTATCTAGAAGCATGTCAATGGTACTCCGATTTTCAACAGGAACATTTGAAGCACGATGCTAAATTTTATTTATCATTTATCCTAACACCGTTGTGTGAGTAATGTCATGAAATTTCTCTCCCCTTACCTGAAAGGGTTTTCTACCTTATATCCTATCAAGGATATCATGCTCTGCTTGTCCTTGGGAAGGATATACCCCTGAAATATGTGTTTAAACACATTTTTCCCTTCCATTTGTTCTGTTTAACCTGAGGATCACATTTTCTTTTCCATTGGTTTGTTTAACCTTTCTTGTGATCTATCTGATCTAAACAGTAAGATTCTTCTGCTCATGTAAACACCTCGGTGTACAACTCTGCCAGTGAGACCCTATTTCTATTGTTGATGACATTTCGGTAACCGCCGATGGATGAGAACTTTGCCTCTTGGCCCGCCTCGTTTCAACGAGCAGGAAAATGGTTCTCTTCGTCCCTCGCCCTTGGTACCAACATTGTTGCCGACATAACTGACATGCTACTCTCTGACATGCCTTGCTATCATGATCGTGCAAAACGTCACCGCCCTTCCTACTGTTAATCCACATGGTGGGCCCATAACCCACAGTTTCACAGGATCGAAACCTGACTCTCCTGTACACCCTGTTGTCAGCGTTATTCCTCGTGCTTGACTTTGTATGTAATTCACGGGCCACTTGCCTGTTGATCTATTCTGGTATCGGACACAATACTTATTCTCGTTGCTCTGAACCCCTTTCGCACTCTGCTTCAGGCAATGAACGATTGCCTATCCGCTTGAAACCTCTTATTACACCGTCTTACTTTGCTTTCGATGTGTGTCATTGTTCAACTCGAGAGCTACTCATATGTTTATTCCTGGGATACCCCAGATGAATCTCCCTTATAACATCCTATCATTGTAGAGCTGCCCCTTACCTGTTCGTAAGTACGATGGAGTTCCCCGAAGAAAGGACGACAACTTCATCATGACGCTTTGGAATAAAGAAATGAAGACATCAATGTAATGGATCAACCACTTCGAGAAGAGCAACCAAGACCGAGAAGATCCGTTAGAATACCGTAACCAGAACTTTCCCCCTTTCTCCCCTCTTAAATCTCGGGACGAGATTTCTTGTAGTGGAGGAGAATTGTGACGCCCGGATAATTAGACTACAGTAATCCCGCGTTAACGATGCCACGTCACCTCGGTTACTGTTGCTAACCTCGTGTTAGTTCGAAACCGATTCGAATTCAAATTTGAATTAAAGTCAAACGATAAAAGTTTTCGAACATAAAAACTAAAATGTGCTAAATGTGACCAATAAATCCTTAGTAATAATGGTGGAGAAACCACAAATTTTATAAAATGTTTAAAGGCTCTAAACTAATTAAAATAGCAGCTATAACAATTAATTAAATGCCTTTTAAAAATAATAATAATACAAACTATTTTAATTAGGTGTCGAACTTTTGGGGCAGTAGAATAAATTATAACATTAAATTAGGAGTTGTATTTATATTTTATAAAACAGAAATTAAAAGAAAATA
>NC_041393.1:296109040-296188785 GCF_002162155.2 Triticum dicoccoides
CCTAGGTGGGGCTGCGACGTGTTGATCTTCCGCGGCCGGGCATGACCCAGGAAAGTGTGTCCGGCCAAATGGGATCGAGCGTGTTGGGTTATGTGGTGCACCCCTGCAGGGAAGTTAATCTATTCGAATAGCCGTGATCTTCGGTAACAGGACGACTTGGAGTTGTACCTTGACCTTATGACAACTAGAACCGGATACTTAATAAAACACACCCTTCCAAGTTCCACAGACAACCCGGTGATCGCTTTTCCGCAGGGCGACGAGGAGAGGATCGCCGGGTAGGATTATGCTATGCGATGCGACTGGAGATGCGCTTGGAGATGCTACCTGGATATGCTACTTGGAGATGCTACTTGGAGGACTTCAATCTACTCTCTTCTACATGCTGCAAGACGGAGGCTGCCAGAAGCGTAGTCTTCGACAGGATTAGCTACCCCCCTCTTATTCTGGCATTCTGCAGTTCAGTCCACTGATATGGCCTCTTTACACATATACCCATGCATTTGTAGTGTAGCTCCTTGCTTGCGAGTACTTTGGATGAGTACTCACGGTTGCTTTCTCCCCCCTTTTTTCCCCTTTCCTTTCTTTCTGGTTGTCGCAACCAGATGCTGGAGTCCAGGAGCCAGGAGCCAGCGTCGACGACGACTACTACATTGGAGGTGCCTACTACTACGTGCAGGCTGACGACGACGACCAGGAGTAGTTAGGAGGATCCCAGGCAGGAGGCCTGCGCCTCTTTCGATCTGTATCCCAGTTTGTGCTAGCCATCTTATGGCAACTTGTTTAACTTATGTCTGTACTCAGATATTGTTGCTTCCGCTGACTCGTCTATGATCGAGCACTTGTATTCGAGCCCTCGAGGCCCCTGGCTGGTATTATGATGCTTGTATGACTTATTTTATTTGTAGAGTTGTGTTGTGATATCTTCCCATGAGTCCCTGATCTTGATCGTACACATTTGCGTGCATGATTAGTGTACGATTAAATCGGGGGCGTCACACAAGGACAACTTGATGTAGCTCGGTATAGCCGAACACACACAGGGGAATGCTTAACCAAAAGTTAAAAAGAAAGGAAAACTATAAAAGGAAGAAAAGAATAGTGAGGGTGACGACACCGATCTAGCCGTAGAAGCGTCGAAGCCGAGCTACGTTCCACGGGTTCAGTTCGAGGTGATTGTCCGTTGGGCTGCAGAGACGATATGCTCCCCCCTACAAGCACTTGATCAATTATGAAAGGGCCCTCCCATCTGGGTGATAGCTTATTCTTCTACTTCTCTGGGAGGCGCAAAATGAGTACACCCATATTATATGCTTTCGCCCAAACTTCCCTACTCTAGCATCGGGCCTGCTGTTGGTAGAAGGTAGAGCAGGCCCGAGCTATGTCGTGCTCCTCTTCGAGGGCGTCCAGGTCGTCTTGCCGATCTAGCTCGACCTCCTTTTCTTCGTATATGCGCACTCTAGGTGCGTCATGGATAAGGTCACCGGGGAGGACTGCTTCTGCCCTGTACACCATGAAAAATGGTGTGTATCCCGTGGAAAGATTAGGAGTGGTGCGTTGGCCCCATAATACCGAGTCGAGCTCCTCCACCCAGTGGTAATCTGATTCTTTCAAGGAATGGACCAATCGGGGCTTAATGCCGCTCAGGACTAGTCCATTGGCCCGTCCAAAGATACATGGGGCGCATGTGGCTTTGATTTGCGAAGAGCTGGCATCCAACGCAATGTTGAACGAGTGTGTGGGTTTCTGCGCGAGTGATGTGTGCTAGAACTACGTCGGTATTTCCCCAAAGAGGAAGGGATGACGCAGTATAGCGACGGTAGGTATCTCCCTCAGTGATGAGACCAAGGTTATCGAACCAGTAGGAGAACCTCCTCACCCCACGTAAATAGCACCTGCACACAAATAACAAATACTCGCAACTCGACGTGTTATAGGGGTTGTCAATCCCTTTCGGGTACGACGCCTCAAGATAGGCAAATAATGTGAGGTAAAAGTGGCAGGTAGGATAAATAGATCGCGGAACAAATAAATTGCAGCAAGGTATTTTTGGTTTAATAGATCTGAAAATAAATTCAAGAGAAAATAGATCGCAAAGGCAAATATGATGAAAATAGACCCGGGGCCCGTAGGTTTCACTAGTGGCTTCTCTCGAGAAAAATAGCAAATGGTGGGAAAACAATTACTGTTGGGCAATTGATAGAAATTCAAAAAATCATGACGATATCCAGGCAATGATCATTATTTAGGCATCACGTCCAAGATTAGTAGACCGACTCCTGCCTGCATCTACTACTATTACTCCACACATAGACCGCTATCCAGCATGCATCTAATGTATTAAGTTCATGATAAAACGGAGTAATGCAATAAGAATGATGACATGATGTAGACGAGATCCGTTTATCTATTGCGACAGATATAGATCTCGTCTTGTTATCCTTAGTAGCAACGATACATTCGTGTCGGTTCCCCTTCTGTCACTGGGATCAAGCACCGTAAGATCAAACCCACTACAAAGCACATCTTCCCATTGCAAGATAAATAGATCAAGTTGGCCAAACAAAACCCAAATACCGGAGAAGAAATACGAGGCTATAAGCAATCATGCATATAAGAGATCAAACAAGACTCAAATAACTTTCATGGATAAAAACATAGATCTGATCATAAACTCAAAGTTCATCGGATCCCAACAAACGCACCGCCAAAAGACTTACATCATATGGATCTCCAAGAGACCATTGTATTGTAATCAAGAGAGAGAGAGAGAGAGAAAGAGAGAGAGAGAGAGGAAGCCATCTAGCTACTAACTACAGACCCATAGGTCTACAAAGAACTACTCACACATCATAGGAGAGGCACCAATGGAAGTGGTGAACCCCTCCATGACGGTGTCTAGATTGGATCTGGTGGTTCTGGACTCTATGACGGCTGGTTCAATATTTCGTCGCCTCCCCTAGGGTTTCTGGAATATTATGGTATTTATAGAGCAAAGAGGCGGTTCGGGGGGCACCAGAGGTGGGCAGCACCCACCTGGGCGCGCCTGGGCCTCCTGGCATGCCCTGGTGGGTGCTGCTCCCCTCGAGAAGCCCCTCAGGTGCTTCCTTGGCCCACTGGCTTCCTTCTGGCCCAAAAAAATCCTCCAGGAGTGCGTTGTGTTTGGACTCTGTTTGATATTGATTTCCTGCGATGTAAAGAACATGCAGAAAACCGCAACTGGCACTGGGCACTATGTCAATAGGTTAGTACCAAAAAATGATATAAAATGACTATAAAATAATTGTAAAACATCCAAGAATGATAATATAACAACATAGAACAATCAAAAACTATATATATGTTGGAGACGTATCAGCAAGCTGTAGGCCAAAAGAACCCGTCTCGGAAGGCCTTGCTGACCAGGGCCCCAGCTGCGGTGTGATGACCACCCGTGCCGGGGTGTATCTCGGCTAAGAGCTGCCTCCCCTCCTCTTCGGATATGCATCTTTGGATGACTACGATGGTACTTTTCTTGTATAGTTCACCCTCGTGGACCTTATAAGCTTTAGATCGCCGAATTATACGTCTTGCCTCGGTCTGGTCATTAGGGAGCTCTTGGCAGAGAAGATAAGTGAGGAAAGGCTCGGTCCATGGCGCTATGACTGTCATGACTTCGTGAGCTGAAGACATTTCTTCGAGTGTCGAGCCTCTGATAATTTCTTCGTTTGGTTCTATGATAGGAGAGGTGATCTTTTTCGGGCCATTGGTCTCCGTGTCCTTGCCCCCATCCTACCACACCACAAATGGCTTGAAGAGCCATTCCAAAAAGGTGTTCTTAGGGACAAGATCGCACTTAGAACCCATGCGGGCGAGGACGTTGACACCTTGATTGATGTCTCTGGAGACATGGTGGAATTCCAACCCCTCTAACCGGGCGGATATTTTGAGGACGACATTTTGATATGCTGTCATTTTGGGTCTTTTGCGTTGAATTCGCCATTGAGTTGAGAGATGGCGAGATTGCAGTCTCCCCGTACCTCGAGCTCTTGCACACCCATCGATACTGCCATCCAAAGTCCATGTAGCAGTGCCTCGTACTCGACCGCATTATTGGAATCGTTGTACATGATCTGTAGTACGTACCGGATATTGTCGCTGGTGGGGGATGTGAGAATTACTCAAGCCCCTAGTCTGGCAAGCATCTTGGAGCCGTCGAAGTACATCATCCAATGTGAGTACGTACTTTATTCGCTGGGCAGCTCGGCTTCCGTCCATTCAGCGATAAAATCAGTCAACACCTGAGATTTAATAGATCGGCGTGATTTGTATGTAATTTTGAAAGGGAGGAGTTTGATAGCCCATTTGGCTATGTGGCCCGTGGCATCCCTGTTATTAATTATGTCATTCAGTGGTACTTCGGATGCCACCATGACCGAACACTCTCGAAAGTAGTGGCGAAGCTTTCAAGATGACATGAAGACTGCATAGGAGATTTTTTGGTAATGGGGATAACTAGTTTTGCACCACCGATACGTAGTAGACCGACTTTTGCACTGGAAGCTTGTGACCCTCTGCCTCTTGTTCGACGACGAGGACTGCACTGACCACCTGATTTGTGGATGAGATGTATAACAACATTGGTCACCTGTGCCGGGTGCGGCTAATATGGGATTGCCAGCCAACAATGTTTTAATTTCTTCCAATGCGGTTGTTGCTTCGTCGATCCACTTGAAGTTTTTTGTCTGTTTAAGCAGTCTCTAGAGTGGTAGTGCCTTTTCACCAAGGCAGGAAATAAAGCGGCTCAAGGCCTCCAGGCAGCCTGCCAGTTTTTGGACGTGCTTCAACTTCGTAGGGACCGCTAGCTGGGATAGGGCTCGAATTTTAGCCGGATTGGCCTTTATTGCTCTATGGGATACAATAAATCCAAGCAACTTGCCTGTAGGAACTCCGAAGATGCGTTCATCTGGATTGAGCCATATATCATAGGCCCGCAGGTTGTCAAATGTTTGGCGTAGGTCGTCCACCAGTTGGCTAACGTGTTTGATCTCGATGACCATGTCATCCACGTATGCCTCGACCGTTTTGCCGATTTTGTTTTCCAGACATGTCTGGATCTTTCCCTAGTATGTGGCGCATACATTTTTTAATCCGAAGGGCATTGTGTTGAAGCAGAATGGCTCGTAGGGAGTAATGAAGGCAGTTGCAGCTTGGTCGGGCTCCTTCATTTTGATTTGATGGTATCCGGAGTAGGCATCGAGGAAGCACAGTGAGTCGTGTCCGGCGGTGGCATCGATGATCTGATCTATGCGAGGTAAAGGGAAGGGATCCTTGGGGCAAGCCTGGTTTAGGTCCTTAAAATCGACACACAACCGCCAGGATTTGTCTTTCTTGGGCACCATCACCAGGTTCGCCAACCATTCGGGGTGTTTGATTTCTCGGATGAATCCGGCTTTGAGTAATTTCGCCAGTTCCTCACCCATAGCTTGACACTTGGGTTCGGAGATTCTGCGTAGCGCCTATTTGACTGGCTTAAAGCCTTTAATTATACCCAGGTTGTGTTCGACTAGTCTGCGTGGGATTCCTGACATATCTGAAGTGTGCATGGCAATATGTCCCAGTTTTTGCGCAAAAAGGTGCGCAATGCTCCATCAACTGAGGGGTCCAGCTGAGCTCCAATGGATGTTGTCTTGTTAGAATCCGTTGGATGCACCTGAAATTTGATGATTTCATTTGCTGGTTTAAAGGATGTGGATTTGGACCTTTTGCTGAGGATTACATCGTCCCTATCGACCGTTGAGTGGGGCGTGGTTAGGTCCTCGGCTGTGAGAGCCTCGGCCAACTCTTCGAGGGCGAGCGATGCTATTTTTTTTGGACTGAAGAGCTTTGTCTGGATCTCTTATCACTGTGATCGCGCCATTAGGCCCTGGCATCTTGAATTTCATATATCCGTAGTGTGGTATAGCATGGAACCTTGTGAATTCTTCACGCCCCAATAGGCGTGATAGCTGTGAGAACCCGGAAATTATTTCCAGACCCTCCTGTGTATATTTGTCAATCCAGGATCAACTTGACAACACAGTGAAATGGTATCATTGCAGAACATTAAAATAAGTATAAGTTTAACAACTCTTGCCACAAGGCATACATACTGGAATGTCTCAAGACATTTATTACAATCAGAAACACAACGGAATATATAACGCGTAGCAACTCCATCTCAGCCACAGGCAGTCGATGTAGTCAACGTGTCCTCACTCCTCAGGATCATCATAATAATCGTAGTCGACGCCCTCGTCTTCATAGATCTCTGTTGTTCAACAAAAGTATTGCCATGAGTACATTACGTACTCAACATGCCTCCCACGGGGAAGGACCTAATAGCTACATGTGGCTTCAAAGGAAGGCCGTATGGCTCATCTGCATAAAGCTAATTTTGTTTGGCAAATAAAGTAGTTGAATAATATCAGTTTTAAATGAAAACATGTTTTATCTCCAGAATAATATCTTTCTTCAAGTGAGGATTCCTCGATCAACTCACGTCCTTCATAGGTTTCAAGAATAGGGGCAAAGAGGGAATAAGCAAGATAGGTCCCGTACGTCAAGAAAGATTCATGTGTTACCCATGACCGTGGACATGGCTATTCGAATAGTTTTACACTCTGCAGAGGTTGTAAACTTTACCCACACGACACAATCTCGACTTGTTGCCACCAGTGGCCCGCTGGCGTAGTACACCATTTGGTATACCGGCAGGGAGATTGTGACGAGGTCTTTCATTAGACCAAACTTACTGTGCCAAGCCCACTAGGTTTCAATACGGAAGTAACTGCAGTTCACAGTCCGGGCCCCCCTTTTGTGCCGAGCATACTCCTCGCAAGGCAGCTATCCCATCTGCGGTACGGTGATGACGACAATAAGAGTGAACTAACTAATTAACCAAGCCAGTGCCCGTATAGCATGTGGTTGTACTGTTATCACAATCTTCAAATCCAAGACTTATTAGGCCTCATGCGGCACGGACGACTGATTGCCCCCTTCAGCTCATGAAGGGCAGCCAATCGCTCCTTCAATCCTTGATTCAGTTGTCGCCCGCACCAGTATTCAGATGGTAAGTTTCACCCAGAGTAGAAGAGGATAGAGAAGGTCAACAAGGGCCAGCTGGCCTAGCTCAGCGTTAAGTTTCAACTGTCAATGACTTAGAGGTCATTCAACAAAGCACCTATACGGTGATAAGCATGGCTAAGCATTTCTACTCTACCGGAATTATGTACTTCTACTCAGGTGTCAAGTAAATAGGCGACAAGCGGATCAGGGTAATGTGTCAATCGACACGCTAGCTACGAGAATTAAAATAGCATGCATATAGTAACAATAAAAACTCAATGCAATTTTGTAAACCATAGGATAAATATGATCAAAGAAGGAGGCATGCCTTCGTTGTTGAGTCCTTCGGTAACCTGGTTATGTCCTTGTCCAACATCGCCACTCCCTACTCGTCGTAACGATAGCAAAAGACAAACAATAAATACCAAAGCAAAAAGAAAATCCAAATAACATCCAAAACAAATTAAGAGTGGGTGGATAGCAAGATATTGATCAAGATGGAGACTCCGAAATGAGGTAGCACGATTGGATGTAAGAGAGAGGATTAAACGACAAGGTTTAGGTTGAAAAAGTTGCGGAAGGCTTGGTGATCAAGACTAACGTTCTAGTAAGAACTATGCTAACAAACCATTAGTAGTGCCCACTACACATCGTGAGTAACAATATAGGAAACTACCATATGACAAACACAATGGCACCACCAAGCATGGAATTAATGGAATCATCCTATGTATTTTATTTACACAAACAGAACATGGCATGATAAATGTAAAAGATAACCACAATTAAATATTTAGCAAATCTAAATATTCATAATGGTCAATAGAATCCAAACATATACATTAACTCTGTAATAACTCAAAACAAGTGTTCTATAAGACAACCAAACCAACATTATAAAACATACTACTGAAGCAATCAAACATCATTCAACAACATTAATTGAATTGATCTAGGTCTAGCCCAACCATTATGAAAATAAAATAGGATCCACTCCATCAAATCAAACCAATTCATCACTCAAACAATTGACAAGAAACTATACAACACGTGGAACAATGGATGAACAACTATCCTAGACATGATATCATTAAGATTAGTAATCAACCAAAAATAAATATTTGAATGAATTCAAATATTTGTAATGGTTAATAACAAGCAAATACTAAACCCCAATCGTGACTATTAGTAAGCATTTCTATAACAACAGACAAACCACTACTATGGTACCAACTAATTAAACAACTTAATAATAATACACATCTCACCCATGCCATGTGAGTATAGGATCATAAAGATGCATTAACTAACACAAGCATTCAACATACAAGTGCTCATGAGAAGATTCTAAACTATGACATGGTCTTAATAAGGAACAACTAATACCAATAACCACTAGCAATAATATTATCACCACATGCTTACAATAACAAAGCATGATACATACACTGAGTGTGTGATCAAAGCACAACTCCACTCACATCACATATGACTCGTCCTAATTGTATGAGTCAGAGCAACAAATATTAAAACACTCATAAGACTAAGATGTAACGAAGTTAAACATCTATAAGAAGAACTACACTAAGCAACAATAACACACAGAACATCATAAGACATGAAAGATCACTTGCATGACTATGGCTAGACATACAACAATGCAACAACTAGATATAATGCTAAGCATGGATGGTGATCGCGTGAGTTGCCAAAGTATGCTACTAACAGAATACAACTCGTAACTATGAGATAACTTAGTTGATATCAACTAACATGACTATCACGCAATGAATATCATAGCATGAATAACAAAGACAACATGCCTTACTATCAAGTACAATTTACACTTGTAATGACATAAGCTACATAACTAGGGATGATCTATAACATGATTTGACACACACAATATGCATCTACCTACCTAGTCACAACATCATGGTATCAAATTTATCAAGCAAGATGGAATCATACAATACTATCATGTATCTACTATCATGTATCTTAACTAAGCAAAGCCAACCCTAAGTGTGACCATATAGTACAAACTAGCAATGTTGCAACACTTGGGACATACAATAAAACCATGTATTCTACTTTAAGCAATTACCAACATGGCATGGTAATAAACAAGGATAAATAAACACACATGAAAACTACTAAGATGTTATAAGCTATGCTCTATGCCACAAAAATAAATTATGTAAAGCAATACAAATATAACCATGACATGAAGTATCCAACCATGTAATTTCGGATAACAAACATCTAAGAAATGAGAAGCACTACACTATAAAGCGCAATCCTCACACTCTATAAAAGTAATGATCTCCATGCATGATAACACATCATATAAACGCAAACAATAGACCTACAACAAGTACTATGACTATGGTCGATAACATACCAAATTTTCATAACCACTAGTAACAAAACTAGGTAACATAAATAATTTAAATAAACATCACCTAAAGTATCGCATGATATGATAAAAAAACCTGACAAATACACATGCAACAAAGGTGAAGTCAATATATAAAATATACCTAAGATATCTTCATGCTAATGAATGAACTAAACTAAATGAAACATGAAGTATTTCACGATTAGATACATAAAGCAAAACATAGAATAATTCCACATAAATATAAGCATGTTGAGCGTTCACCAAATATTGTTCGCATGCATAAAAGAGGACTATACACAATACACCAAATTATCAAGTGGAAATAGCATGCAAAACTTATTTTAAACAAAATATAATGGGTAAACAATAAATTTAACATGTCACATGCCACACAGAAAATTATAAGACAACTAGCATACACTCCTAACTATATCCCGAACATATAAAATTAAGACAAAAGTTCACCGATCAACTACTACTCATGATGATAATTCACAATAGCTATTACAAAAGTGTCTCACACTACTACATGATACAAGAAATTATCTACATAACAACATACCAGACTATACTCAATATCTATAGACATGTCTAACACAAGTCAATAACAATACAAAAAAATATCAACTTGCGACAACAAAAACTATAATCGGTAAACAATAAACAATAACTCTAATAAGCCATTTATCACACGCAAAAATTATGAGACCACTAGGATGCACTTCTAGGCATATCGCAAACATAAGAACAATAACAAATTAATATAAAATATAACCGATGAACAAACTCCATTAAATCTTGGGCAAGAACGGCTATAACAAAATGTATACTAAAATCCTATTGATAAAACTAGCGATCTAACTCCATCATGGGGTTATTATGGGTACGAGAAACAAATCATATGTTGAACACAAGATCATCCGAGAAACTAAAAAGTACGCGGACATGCGATAGAATCCGTTCATGCATCGGCGCGAGCAACGACATAGATGAGCTGAATGATGATGTCTACGAGATAGAGTAGATGATGGTGAGTACGCGTGCAAAAGGAATTTGATAGAGGCTCACCGAGTTTGACAGAATGGCGCGAAGAACTCGATGAACAGTGTAGACGGACACGCGAAATTCTGCGCGTGTGGTCAACGGATCGCTTTCTTTCTTCCCTGAATGGATTCAACGCATGAAAGAGAACCTTTTGGCGCAAGGGCATGGACTGGGATGGTCTCCTTCATCAGAATCAAGGACCCACGTCCATGGAACACTGTTTCTTTGGGAGGAGTTCTCTGGGAGGATGGAGAAGAGAGATAGCAGAGGGCTAAGGGAAACGAGGGAGGAGATTGAGGCGCAGGTCCCTGTACCTTCAGTTTTGGAACCGGTGGACACTTATGGGAATTATGGAGGACATGAGGCAGCTTCTTGCGTGAGTGCTGGCAGTTTCTCTTCGTGTACGTTTATCTTCCTATAGGTGCTAGCTTACAGAGGAAGGGAAGGAGAAGAGGCGTTCGTTGGGGAGATGGCCAGCGGAGGGGAATAGAAAGGGAAGAGGAATTAAAGGAAGGTGCAGACGTTTCCTATGTGTGCACGTAGATGGCTGTTGAGGTTTCCTCTTCTGTGAGTTTATGTGAGATTGTGAACGTACAGGAAGGAGATGAGGAGAGACATTCGTCGGCTAGAGATATGGGCCAAGTGGATCCAGCCCATGGGGAGAGGAGGGAAAACAAGAAAATAAAAATAAAAATAGATGGGCTAGGCCCATGTGACTTAGACAAGAAAAAAATAGTGGCTGAACCTAGGGAAGGGAAGGAGAGATGTTGGACCGACGGAATTTCGCCCAGAGTTTGAGACAGGGAAAACAAATTGATTTTCCTCTTAGGAAAATTTAGAAAAGGAATAGAAGTTAACAAATTCAAAAGAAGTTCCAAAATACAAATGCGCATAATTTAATATGATGAAGGGAGAAAAACAAAACCCAACTAAAAGAGAAGAACAAAACTCAATTTAAATTTAGGTTCGCATTAGATCAAGTTAAATCCTCAAAATTATAAAAGTCCAATTTAAGCTTTGTTACCAAATAAAACAAATGAAATTTTCTCGCCCTAATTTTTGGTAAACTTTTTCTTAAAACATTCTGAAAATCGGGATGTTACAATAGCCGCTATGGAAGGGCAGAATTGGCAGAGTAATTCCTTGGACCGATAGTTCTCGGGAGTACCAAATACTACATCGAGAGCAACTTGCCCTGTGTAGTGCGCTTCTTTCTCGGGGATGATCCCTCGAAAGGTTGTGTGGCTTTGCTCGATACGAGGTCTATCGAATTGCATTTTGTCTAGGGTATCCTCATAAATGAGGTTTAAACCGTTGCCGCCATCCATTAGCACCTTGTGGAGTCTGAATCCGTCCACTATGCGATGAAGGACAAGGGCGGCAGGTGTTCGGGCAGGGCGGGCCCTTGGCTCATCTTCCTCGCGCGAAGGTGATAGGTGTATCTGTCCATGAATTTGTTGTTGCCATCTGGTGAATTTGATCGAGCTCTCTAAGGGCTCTCTTCCTCTGATTTTTCGAGGAAAATGTCTCGTAGATCATTAGGATGTCCGTGTCGTCACCTAGGGGTGTTGGTGAATGTCTACCAGAAGGTGAGGCTCCAAGGATGGTCTCTCCACTCTTTGCAACTTACCTAACCACCCAGCAAGCTCGAAGGCTATGGGTTGGGTTTGTATTCAGCAGGGCCGAGTGTATGGGGCATGACTCGTCCAGGAGCTCGTCAAGGACTGTTCTGGATCCTGTGAGGGGTTTCTTCATTTTCTCGATTGGCTCATATTTGCCTGATCATCACGGGGGAACGCGCTTCGCTCGAGCTCTCCTGGGTTCTTCAGCATGGATTGATTCCGTGTGCATCTGCTACGCCTACCAGGTGCTTTCCATGGCGCAATATTTGCGTACCAGATGTGATAGCTCATCGAAGTTTTGAACGTGACGACGGGCGAGGGTGTTTAGGATTCCTTCATCGCGGCAGTTATGCTGGAAAGTCTCTATAGTTTCCTGGCCGCTGTAGTCCGCTATCTTATTTTTGACATTAGATCCCATATGCCGGGCTTCCCTAAGTTGGTTGGAGAGTATTCAGCGTGGGGGTGGGTGGGAAAAAACTTTGTATCCTAATAGGTTGCAAGTTCGGAGTTTTGGCGGCAGTGTCTTGCACCATCATGGAATCTGGTGTGCCGAGCTCGGGATCTGGATTGTTGACCAGGCACAACCGCATGGACTCTAGGTCGTGCGTTGAATTGGAGTCCGATCCTGAACTCTTTCCGGGACGGAGGCCGGATTCTGAGCTAGAGGACGGGATCTAATGATCAGAAACCTGAAGATAATTGTCAGGACCCCAACTCAATGCCACACCGATCTAGCATGTAACACCTCATATCACTTTGCAGCCTCACACACGGTATTTCCACGGGTGTCGCCTTACCAGGCCCGGGACCATTTGCGCCTTTCGGCACACGTATATGATAGTGTCGCTAGCATCCATATGACAAGGAGCTCGGGCTGACATGACTAGTCGTGAACCCAAAGTGGCACTAACTTACAGGGACATGCATACATGACCTAGCAATGAACGTGTCGGTCATCAGCAAGTGAATCCGGGCTGTAGCAACTGGGCTAGCAGGACTCGGGTAAACCGGGCTGTAGCAGGCTAACAGGACTCCGGTAGACATCACGTAACATTTCCCTGAAGGGACAGACACAGGAACGAAAACACATGCCGGCCAGCCTAAGTGTTCCGGAGCAGTAGCAAGCTACCATGGCTCAGTGGAAGCACTAGGAGACATTTCCCGGTAAGAGAGGCTACCAAGGATAAACAACTAGATAGTCAGATCCCACACATACCAATCATTTCAATAACATACACACAATATGCTCGATATGTGCAAATACAACATGGCATCACAACATGACTCTACAACTCAAGTATTTTATTCAATAGGGTCCGAGGAGCGAGATATTACAAACATGGGTCTCACGACCCAACATTCAGAGCATACAAGTCAAAACACAAGCAGAAGCTAAACATGTCTGAGTACAGACATCTATAAATGGAAAAAGGCTGAGAAGCCTGACTATCTACCAGATCCTGCCGAGGGCACAAGATCGTAGCTGAGGTAACAAGCTAAACATCGAAATTCATGCGGAACTACTAGCAAGACTGAAGTCTCTGTGCAAAAAACATAAAATAGGCAAACGTGAGTACAAATGTACCCAACAAGACTTACATCAGAACTAACTACATATGCATCATTATCAATAAAGGGATGGTGGAGTTTAACAGCAGCAAGCCAGCTTTGACTCGGTGGCTATCCTGAACTACGACTGCAAGTAACTCTTTTGAGGTGGCGCACACGAGTCCACATATTCACCATATCAATACACCGCTATGGATCCGCTCCCGTCTACCTACGAGAACGCCATCCATAGCACTTACGCTTATCTTGCGCATTTTAGAGTATCCACTTCAAGTTATCTATGAACAGTATAGGCAACCCAGAAGTCCTTTACTGCGGACACGACTATTCGAATAGATGATGTTAACCCTGCAGGGGTGTACTTCTTCACACACGCTCCCGCCACTTACCGCCATGTACACGTCATGTATCTCGGCAACCTTCAAGCGGAAGCCTGGCGAGGGAGTCGGCCATGACCTGACTAACCACACAAGTCTCTCATCCAGGTTTATCGCCTATTCGGGTTCCGTCCGCAAGGAGATCCGGCTGGGGTGTCGCTCACGGCCCCAAACGATGTGAGCAGGGTTCCCAAGCCCACCATCCGGGTGCCACTTGGTACACCATGCCACTGTGCCTAGTCTGTCCCAAGCCCACCTGTACCGGGTGCCACTTGGTAGACTACTAGCACTACCTACGAACACCAGAAACTAGTTGCAACTCCTGGACAGAGATCAAGTTGATTAATAAGCTGGGAGGGGTCGAGTTACCGGAACCGAATGTGTGGTAGTAACTATTCATGAATCACAAACACAAAAATCAGTTCCTGAGGACGGTTTCAATGAGACAACCCACCATGTACTCCTACATGGCCTCTCACCGCTACCTTTACCAAATCATGTTCACACACTTAGCTCACACACAGTAGGACATGTTCATCACCATTTCCAATTCATTCCCGATGAATCAGACCTGACTCAACTCTAAGCAGTAGCATGCATGACAAACAAGCATGAATGAGTAGGCACATCAGGGCTCAAACAACTCCTACTCATGCTAGTGGGTTTCATCTACTTACTGTGGAAATGACAGGTCATGCAGAGGAACGAGATTCAACTACCGCAACATGTAACAGTTGAATCGTTGTTGTCCTAATGCAATAAAAGAGAGCAGGAGCGAGAGAGTGGGATTGTATTGGAATGAACAAGGGGGTTTTGCTTGCCTGGCACTTCTGAAGATAGTATAGCTCTTCATCGGTGTCATCGAACTCATCGTCGAAACCACGTCTATCGAGAGAGAACAAATACTGGCAACACAGAAGGAAACACAATCAATGCAATGGACAATATGATGCATGATCATGAAATGTCAATATGCCGTGATTTGAGCTAATGCAACTAGCAACAGGTTAAATCGAGTTGGTTTGAACCTAAGATTCAAATTCAAACTCCACATGTGGTTATTTAAATGCTATTCAATTGATGTGTCCTAAACAGTAGCCATAAGTTGTTCTAACATGCATGAAAATGCCATAATCAGATTCTTTGAATTTTTCTGATCATTCTTCATATATAACTTATTTCATTCTGAGCTATGGTTATTTTTCTATGATTTTTAGAAGTTTAGGGTATTTTTCGAAATAAATAAATCATTTCTGATTTATTTTAAACTCCAGAAAAGCTTTACTGCGTCAGCATGACGTCGGTGTGATGTCAGCAGGTCAACTGGGTCGGCCAGGTCAGACCTGACCTGGGGGACCCACTGGTCAGTGACAACACTAATTAACATAGTTAATTAGCACTAAGTTAAATGCTAAACCAAGTTAATTAGGGCCTGGCCCACGTGTCATTGTCTAACTAACTAACTTAGGTTAATTAGCACTAAACCAGATTAGTTAGCAAGGTAGCCCCCACACATCAGTAACTCAGGCGGTCAAACCTGGTCAAGGAGGGGTCAACCTCGCCGGTGAAACCGGTCAACCCGCCGGCGTTTAGCCGCCGGCGAGGCCGTACGAGGCAGAGCGCGTCGGGATCCACCTACAGGGGCCCTTTTGGCGCGCAGAGAGCAGCTACGGGAAGAGGGCGGAGTGGCACATCCACTGTGACGGTGGCGGGAGCTGGGGTGGCCGGGAGCAGCGCCGGCGACGAGGTTTGCGGCGGCCGAAGTCGGCAGTGAGTGGGGACGCGGTTGCGGTGGCCGTGGCGATGTGCGTGTAGCACGTACGGCGTCTACGGGGTGCCGTGAGTACGATGGGCGCATGCCCGGGACCAAATGGTCACCGGAGCATTACCGGCGACGAGCGCGGGCGGCGGCGGGTTCGGGCGTAGGTGGTCTGGTAGCTACGGTGGCCTATCGGGAAGAAAAGAGGGATGGACGGGGTCAGAGGCTCACGGCGAGTCGGACGAGGAGGTCGGCGAGCTCGGAGACGGTTCGAAGCAGTCGGGGCAGCAAGGAGGGATCTCCGGCGACCCAAGGAGGAAGAAGGGGTCGGGGACATCGTCACGGAGCTCCTGGCGGCGCCTGGCTTGGTGCAGAGGACGCGGGGGTCGAGGCGGAGCTCGTGGCATATCCGGATGGGTGTGGGGAGGTCGGTGGTAGCGGTGAACAGCGACGGTGGCGGCGGCTCCGATCGGTGGTGAGAGAGAGGGGTCCAGGGAAGAGGATGAGGACGAGGGAGAGCAAGAGAGCGTCAAGGGGGTCACGTGGCGTTGTCCAGATGCATCGGGAGGGGGGCAGGCAGGGAGGAGCTAGCCTCCTCGGCCGCGTGCGTGCAAGCACGCAGCTGCTCTTACTGGCAGGAGGAAGACGACAGGAGGCGCCAGGTGGGCTGGGCCAGCGAGCTGGGCCGGCTACAGGTAGGCGGCCAGGTAGTCCTTCTCTCTCTCTCTCTCTCTCTCTCTTATTTCTAATTTGTTTCTGTTTTCTATTTATCTGCAATTGTTTTGGCTTTAGTAAAAATACTAAACCTTTTCTAAAAATCCTGAAATAAATTGTGGGCACTGTTGAAATGTTTTTCAGCAGCCCTCATCCATTATCAGAATTATTTGGGAAAATAAAATATTTATAGCATTTAAATGCCAAAATTCAAATACTTTATGATTTAGTTCAAAAATCCAGGAATGACCTAGAAATATGTTCATCATTTTTGGCAGAGGTTTTCACCTTTATCAGAAACCATGAACATTTTCAAAGGGCATTTTGGGTTCATTGAAAATGATTTTATTTGAGCCTATTTGAATTCATTTGTTGCTAGGGTTTAAACAATCCCCAATTCAGGTTTAAATGAAATTTAGACATGATGCAGCAACCAAGCTAGTCGAAGTGCATGGCAAGGCTAGGGACGTGACAATAATCCATTCTTATTTCCGATGTTTGCAAGGGCGAGCCTTCAGCCAAGTCCTCGATGGTGGCAACCAAGTGTGTGATAGGTGGGACGTAGATTTCTCTGTTGCGGGGTTTTAAGCCCGATCTGATCATAGACCGAGGATTGGTCGTCGAAGATCCCCATGTCTTGCATCTGGTCTAGTAACTCGTTTAGTGACGAGAGATCTGTCGGGTCCATTTTCCTGGAGTATTCTGGATCGATCCACAATATAGCCATTCCGGGGGCGTTCGAGATCGTGCCGGGGTAGTGTTCGGTCGAGGCTGGTTCAGGGACATTGACTAGATCCAGGCTCAAGGCCGGATCCAATGTAGAGGCAGCCCTAGCGGCGGGGTTCACCATGCCCGAAATCAAGGCCTTGGGGTTTGCGGGCTCCTCAAGCAAAGCTGAGAAATTTGTCAGAATAAGATCTCCCCGAGAGTCAACGACAGACTCTAGGTTTCCAAACCTGATCCCCTGACCAGGGGTGAAACTTCCCACCTGGCCGAGGCGGCCGGTTGGATCAACGTGCAGCATGATGCTGCAGAACACGAAGAGCTGTCCAGGGTCAAAGACGTCCCTGTTGCAGATGCCATTGCTGATGACTAGGCGAGTCATTGATCCTCCGACAATCCCACAACGAAACTATCAATGAAAGCACTAATATCGGTGTCAAAACCAGCAGATCTTGAGTAGGGGGTCCTGAGCTATGGATCTTGGATCCATGGGGAACAATGAACGCGCGAACAATATGTACCCAGGTTCGGGCCCTCTCGAGGAGGTAAAACCCTACGTCCTGCTTGATTATATTGATGTGTATATGACAATTACAGAGTTGATCTACCACGAGATTGGATGAACTAAACCCTAGATGAGTAGGATGGTGGTTCTAGCTGATGGAAATATGCCCTAGAGGCAAAAATAAAATGGTTATTATTATATTTCGTAAATCATGATAAAGGTTTATTATTCATGCTAGAATTGCATTGATCGGAAACTTAAATACATGTGTGAATACATAAACAAATACTGTGTCCCTAGTAAGCCTCTACTAGACTAGCTCGTTGATCAAAGATGGTTAAGGTTTCCTAACCATAGACATGTATTGTCATTTGATAACGGGATCACATCATTGGGAGAATGATGTGATGGACAAGACCCATCCGTTAGCTTAGCATATTGATCGTTTAGTTTATTGCTATTGCTTTCTTCATGTCAAATACATATTCCTTCGACCATGAGATTATGCAACTCCTGGATACCGGAGGAATACCTTGTGTGCTATCAAACTTTAGAACGTAACTGGGTGATCATAAAGATGCTCTATAGGTATCTCCGAAGGTGTTTGTTGAGTTGGCATAGATCGAGATTAGGATCTGTCACTCCGAGTATCCGAGAGGTATCTCTGGGCCTCTCAGTAATACACATCATAAGATTGCAAGCAAATGACTAAGGAGTTTAGTCATGAGGTGATGTATTACAAAATAGGTAAAGAGACTTGCCGATAACGAGATTGAACTAGGTATGAAGATACCGACGATCGAATCTCGGGCAAGTAACATACCGATGGACAAAGGGAATTACGTATGTTGTCATCATGGTTCGACCGATAAAGATATTCATATAATATGTAAGAGCCAATATGGGCATCCAGGTTCCGCTATTGGTTAGTGACCGGAGAGGTGTCTCGGTCATGTCTACATAGTTCTCGAACCCGTAGGGTTCGCACGCTTAACGTTCGTTGATAATATGATGTTATATGAGTTATATGATTTGGTGACCGAATGTTGTTTGGAGTCTTGGATGAGATCACAGACATGATGAGGAGTCTCTAAATGGTCGAGAGGTAAAGATTGATATATAGGATGATGGTATTCGGACACAGGAAGAGTTTCCGAGTGCACCGGGTAGTCATTAGGTCACCGGAAGCGGTTCGGGACACCCCCAGTAAATGTATGGGCCTAATGGCCAAAAGGGGGGCAGATCAGCCTCTGGTGCGCCCTTTCCTAGGACAGCAGGCCGTAGGGGAAGGAAAGGTGAGGGGAGGCCCCTCCTTCCTTTCCCTCCTCAAGTGGGAAAGGGAAGGGGGGAGGGCGCCACCCTCCCCTGCCTTTCCCCTGCACTTATACAAGGCAGGGGGAGGGCGCGGCTTGGGAGAGACCCCAAGTAGGATTCCTCCTACTTGGGTGCACCCTTTGGCTGCTCCTCCCTCCCAACCACCTATATATATGTAGGAGGGGGTGCCTAGCACACAACAGACAATCGCCTAGCCGTGTGCGGCGCCCCCCCTCCACCGTTTACACCCCCGATCATATTTTCATAGTGCTTAGGCGAAGCCCTGCAGAGATCACTTCACCATCATCATCACCATGCCGTCATGCTGTCGGAACTCATCCACTAACTCGCCATCTTGCTAGATCAAGAAGGCAGAATATGTCACCGAGCTGAACATGTGCTGAATGCGGAGGTGCCATACGTTCGGTACTCGATCAGTTGGATTGCGAAGAAAGTTTGACTACATCAACCGCATTGTGAAACACTTCCGCTTACGGTCTACGAGGGTATGTAGACACACACTCTCCTCTTGTTCCTATGCATCTCCTTGATAGATCTTGCGTGGACGTAGGAATATTTTTTGTTTTCCATGCAACGTTACCCAACACTAGCCTCTACGGACTAGACCCTACGGTTTATCTAGATACCAGGGGTACCTAGGGTTACATATGTCAGTTGCCATCAGGTGACAAACACGTTGTCTATGCTAAATCTTCCTTGGAGGAGACGCCACGCATTCGGAGGTTTCCCTTTATAATACGGGGTTATCTGAAGCTTGGCCTTTCTTGACAGAATCCGGAGTAGCCCACCAGGCCAGCCCATGAGAGATAGGTCGGTAGCGCAAGGACCCCCTAATCCGGGACACTCTCACCTGGTTTCTCTCCCTCACATCTCTCTCTCTTTCTTGCCCCATGGATAGGAGCCTGAAGCCCAAGCCACCGGTGACCTTCCTCGTGCCATGACCTGGAGCTGCCGCCCTGGATCGCCCTTGTCTCGCGCCTGGATTGACCCCGTCTCGCCCCCTTGCCCGGTCGCCGCACTGTTCATCTTTGCCTGGTACACCTACTGTCGATGTATTAAGAATTGGATCTGCGGGTGTCCCGGACTAAGGGTTCATCGGGCTACCGACCTATCTCTCATGGGCCGGACTGATGGGCTACTTTTTGTTCGTTGGAAGAAGACTGGACTACGGACGATCCTGTGCTCCAAAAGGAAACCTTTGTAGACTTGGTGTATCCTCCAAGTCTCGCTTGGTATGATCGGCATGTTTATCCCACGATAGTAACCGGCATATGTAACCCTAGGTACCCCTGGTGTCTATATCAACCAGAGGGTCTAGTGCGTAGAAGAGGAGAACCATAATCATACCCACCTAGGGTTTAGTTCATCCGATCTCATGGTAGATCAACTATGTAATTGTCATACAAACACATCAATACAATCAAGCAGGACATAGGGCTTTACCTCTTCAAGAGGTCCCAAACCTAGGTAAATACTGTCTCTACGCCCCTTGTTATCCATCGATACAAGATCCACAGCTCGGGACACCCTACCCGAGATCTGCCGGTTTTGACACCGACATTCATGCTTTCATTGAGAGTTTCGCTGTGGAATCGTCGAAGGATCGATGGCTCACTTAGTCATCAGTGATGGCATGTGCAACAGGGACGTCTTTGTTCCAGGACATCTTTTCGCGTTCGGCAACATCGTGCTACACGTTGGTCCGACCGACCACCTTGGCCGGGTTGGTAGCTTCATCCTCGACCAGTAGATCAGGTTCGGAAACCTAGATTTTGTCGCTGACTCCCAGGGAGATCTTATCCTGACAAAGTTCTCAGCCTCGCCTGAAGAGTCCACAAACCCCGAGGCTTTAAATTCGGGCACGGTGTACCCCGCCACTAGGGCAACCACCACCTCAGATCCGGCCTTAAGTGCGAATCCAGTCTCCATCCCTGATGGCCCGGAGCCAGCCTCGGCCGGACACTGCCCCGATGCGATCTCGAACACCCCCAGAGCGGCAGTATTGTGAATCGACCCCAAGCACTCCCGAAATATGGACCCGGCAGATCTCCCGCTATTAAACGAGTTACTAGATCAGATCTGAGCTATGGGGATTACCGACAACCAGTCCTTGGTTTACAGTCAGATCGGGCTTAAACCCGACGACAGGGAAATCTATGTCCCACCTATCACACACTTGGTCGCCACCATCAAAGACTTGGCTGAAGACTCGCCCCTGTGACCTCCGGAGCCAAGAACAGATTGTGTGCAAGTCCTCAATCATCAAGTTCCATCGTATAGTTCAGAATCTGACCCATGTCCCGGAAAAAAGTCCAAAGTCAAGCTCCGATTCAGCACATGGCCTCGAATCTATGCAACTATGCCCGGTTGATAATCCGTATCCTGAGCTCGGTGCGTCGAATTCCACGATGATGAAAGACACCACCGCAAGAACTGTGGACTCGCACCCTGTTGGGATACAAAGTTTTTCCCACCCACCTCCACATCGAGTACTCTCTACCAACTCAAGATGCCCAACATATGGGATCTAATGTACCTGAAACAACAACTCGGAGAAACGGTTCGGCAGTTCTGGACTAGATTCCTCCTTGTTTAAAACAAGATAGTGGACTGCGGCAGCGAGGAAGTTTTAACGACTTTCCGGCATAACTGCCAAGACGAAGGAATCCTAAATGCCCTTACTCGCCGTAACGTTCAAAACTTCTCCGAGCTATCTGATACGTCTCCAATGTATCTACAATTTTTGATTGTTCCATGCTATCATATTATCTATTTTGGATGTTTTATATCCATTAATATGCTATTTTATGTTATTTTTGGGACTAACTTACTAACCTACAGCTCAACGCCAGTTTCTGTTATTTTCCTTGTTTTTGAGTTTTATAGAAAAGGAATACCAAACGGAACAAAACTTTGCGATGATTTTTCTTGAACCAGAAGACACACGTAGGACTTAGAGATGAAGTCAGAGGAGTTCCGAGGCGGCCACAAGCCTCATGGGCGCGCCCTGGGGGCACCCAGAGGGCTTGTGGGCCGTTCGGAGCTCATCCAACCCTAATTCTTGGCCTATAAATTCAGAAATATTCCCAAACGACCAAAAGCGTCCACCAAAATACTTTTCCGCCGCTGTAACCTTCTGTTCGCATGAGATCCCATCTGATGCGGCTTCAACTACGTTGGTATTTCCCCAAAGAGGAAGGGATGATGCAGCACAACTATGGTAGGTATTTCCCTCAGTGATGAGACCAAGGTTATCGAACCAGTAGCAGAACCACACAACACCACGTAAACATCTCCTGCACACAAAGAATAAATACTTGCAACCTGACATAAGAGAGGGGTTGTCAATCCCTCACGGGTAAAAAGATAGGTAAAATTGTAATAGATTGGATAAATAGATCTCGCGGGAACGCGAGATAAAAAATAAAAATAAAAATTGCAGCCAGGTATTCTTGCATTTTTGGATTAATAGATCTGAAAATAAAAGCAAATAAAAATAGATCTCGAAGGCAAATATAATAAAGAAGAGACCCGGGGCCCGTAGATTTCGCTAGTGGCTTCTCTCGAGAAAAATAACATACGGCGGGTAAAAAAATTACTGTTGGGCCATTGATAGAACTTCTAATAATCATGACGATATCTAGGCAATGATCATTATATAGGCATCACATCCAATATTAGTAGGCCGACCCCTGCCTACATCTACTACTATTACTCCACACATCGACTGCTATCCAGCATGCATCTAGTGTATTAAGTTCATGGAAAAATGGAGTAATGCAATAAGAATGATGACATGATGTAGACAGATCTATTTATGTAGAAATAGACCCCATCTTGTTATCCTTAATGGCAAGGATACATACGTGTCGGTTCCCCTTCTGTCATTGGGATCAAGCACCGTAAGATCGAACCCACACAAAGCACCACTTCCCATGGCAAGAAAAGTCGATCTAGTTGGCCTAACTAAACCAAACATTTGACAAAGAAATACGAGGCTATAAGTAATCATGCATATAAGAGATCAAGAGACTCAAATAACTTTCATGGATAAAAACATAGATGTGATCATAAACTCAAAGTTCATCGGATCCCAACAAACACATCGAAAAAAAGATTTACATCAAATAGTTCTCCAAGAGACCACTTTATTGAGAATCAATAGAGAGAGAGAGGAAACCATCTAGCTACTAACTATGGATCTATAGGTCTACAATGAACTACTCACGCTGTCGGATCAAGGGATCCGCAAACCCTTGAGAGGTTCAAACTCTGGGGTGCGTGCGGAGATCTCAACCTACCCAGCCTGCCTACTCGCGATCCTCCTAAGCCTAGTGCATCGAGCTCAAAGGGACAAAGAGACACATCAGTTTATCCTGGTTCGGGCCACCTTGCGGTGTAATACCCTACTCCAAAATTTTGGTGGTTTGCCTCGGAGGGCTAAGGATGAACTAGTACAGTGGAGGAACTGGCCTCAGGAGGTGAGATGTTCTTGAGCTCAAGAGAGCTAGTGAACTGGTCGGGTGAGAATGGATCCGATCCCCCTCTATGGTGGTGGCTAAGTCCTATTTATAGTGGCCTTGGTCTTCTTCCCAAATGTTGGCGGGAAGGGATCCCACAACGGCCGGATTTGAAAGGGGACAAGTAGTATAGCCTATCTTGACAAAAGTAGTCTTCGCCTGCGAAAAGCCTCTAGTCATGACGCTGCGATGGGCTCATCGATGACCTCCGTCCTGCTGTCCTGGCGGTCTTGGTCTCGTTGCCCCAGAATGGAAACCTTTGGCTAATTCCTCGGGACTCCGCGCCTGTGGCTTGCCTCCTTTGCACCAAAGAGGAAACTTGCACTCTGCGCCCGCCTGGCGCCCGCTTGGCCTTGGTCGTCATGGCTCACGTTAGCTGAGCCTCTTGAGGTGAACCTTGCATAGAAATCTCCACCCCTCGGGAGCCAGCCCGAGGAGGCCGATCCCCTCGGGGGTCTTGGCGTCGTCCTCCTCACGAGGCTTGGCCCCTCGCGAGGGTCTTGAGTTTTTGATGCTGAAGCTGGGCCATACCAGGCCGTCGATGGAGCCATGTGGTGGGCCCTAGGCAGGCAGGGCTAGATACCCCCATATCCAGGATGCTGACAGTAGTCCCCTGGCCCAAGGCGCGCTCGGACTTGGCTTCCCAGCGAAGCCAAAGGGCAAGTGCGGAGCGCCATGGGCCCTAACCGCCTGCGGCCTTGATGACGCATGGCAATTGATGGGACGTGGGCGACTCCACTTCCCCACGCTGCCTCGACAACTGTTTCCATCTGACAAAAGGGTTGCCGTCCGCCGCGAGGCTTTCATTGCCTCTTCTTCGTCTTGCTCCAAATCCCCTTCTCCAGCAGCAGAAGAACTCACCAGATCTGCCGATCCCCCCCCCAATCTCTTGCTCAATGGCCGCTGAGAAGACCACGACCTCTGCCTCGGCTGCTGGCTCCGCCTGGTATGAGTCGGCGCTGCTTGCGCCCGGCGTGGCCGGGGAGAAGCTCCAGACCGTGCTCCTCCTAACGGCGAGCGAGGATAACGAGTGGAAGGAGATGGCGCTTTGGGTTGCCACCGCTGCATTGGAGCCCGTGAACAACACGTTCTTCTCCTTCTTCCTGCACAACATCTACTCGGGGCTGGTGCCCCCATTCTCCCGCTTCTTCTATGCCGTTCTTCACCACTATGGCCTCCACGCGCTCCACATTCATGCCAACTACATCCTCCTCCTGTCCATTTTCTCCTTCTACTGTGAGGCGTTTGTGGGGGTGATGCCCTCTGTTGCCATGCTCCGCCACTTCTTCTTCCTTTGCATGACTGGCGAACATCTGGTTGGGTGCATCGGCTTCGTTGCGGCACGGGGCGGTAACGCGATCTCCCGTGCCGGGAAGAAGGTAGAGGATGTCGTGAAGAGGTGGATTCTGATGGATGCCAAGTGCTCCCAGAGCTTGTTGGAGCTGCCGACCAAACTCCCGTCTCCGAGAAGGGGTGGTAATCTGAGAAGATCACTGATCCTTCCCTGACGCAGTTGGTGAAGAAGATGGAGAAGGACCTGAGGAGCGAGAAGCTGACGGGGCCATGTTCATCAAGGAGTTCTTGAGGCGGCGCATAGCGCCGCTCCAAGATCGCTCCTGCCCCCTGTGGAAGCTTGGTGGCATCAACGACAAGATCCACCTACGCCAGGACGCCCTTCACGAGGAGGAGCTGAGCAAGGTGTTGCTCTACTTGACGGGGAAGGAACCGAGCGATCCTCCGAAAGATTGGCTCCCGCTATAATGCCGGGATGACGGGGAGGAGGTTGCCGCTGCTATGTCGGTCTTTGACGAGTTTGGGCTTGTGCGGGCAGGGCCTCCCCCGCCGCCTACCGCCTTGGTGCACCTGTCCTCCGATGATCAATCCTCCAAGGCCACCAAGGACGGGGTTGTGGAAGAATCCTCTGCCCCATGGCAGAGGGAGCTCCTCTGCGACTTCCGTGACGATGATGATGATGAGCCTCCGGTGGTGGAGGTGCATCGCCCTTCTGGAGTCACCACGAGATCCGGGGTGTCCTCTTCGAAGCTTCCTAAGCGGATAGCCACGAAGAAGGCAGGACCGCGCTGATTCCTCCTGGCAGCATTCCGCCTTCGCCAGCGGTGTCCCGAGTGGCACCAACCGCGAGCTCTCCTACTTCCAAGAGTTCAACACCGACTGCCCCGCCTCAGTGCCTGCTGCTAAACCTGAAGAGGAGCTATGTCTTCACTGGCTAGTAAGTCTTTTCCTTAGCCTTGTTTGTTGATTCTTGGAGCGATGCTTAGCGTCTTTGTTTGTCATTAGGTAGCAACCGTCGAAGAAGCAGAAAGAGGACGCGGAGGTCGCCGTGTTCGGGGGCACTGGGGTGGTCGCCGCGGCCCTGACGAAGGAGAATGTCGCAACCCCCGCAGCTCCGGAGGTGGTGCTGTCTCCCCAGGGCGTGGAAGCCCGTCTTCAAGAGGTGCTGGTGCCCTTAGCGGGACCGACCCCACCGGTGCCCATCCTTGTTGCGGCTGCTGAGGTCGATAAGCCTCCGGAGCCCCCGGTCCTTCCTGGGGCTAAGGTTTCTTCTGTCTTGGCGCCGAGGGTGTCTTCTCCCCTTCCCAGCATGCAGCCGAGCCATGGCACTCCTGCCACCTCTGGGGCCCTGGAGGAGGCAAGGGTGGTGCTGGACCTCCTCCAGGGTGAACTTCGAGGCCCGGATCATCGCTCGGTGCAGGGGCGCCTGGGGCTGATTTCTGGTTGGCTCCAGGCCAACATGTTTGTTCGCGCGGCCTGGGGCTCTGCGGAGGAAGCCCAGAAGGTGCTCGGGGTGGTCACCACCGAGCGCGACCTGGCGCGGAAGGAGGTCACAGAAGCTAAGGATCGGTGCCACGTGGTGGAGGCTGAACTGAAGGCTCTTCAGGATCAGCAGGCCGCCCAGGCCAGCCAGCTCCACGAGCGTGAGGAGAAGATGAAGGCCCAAGAGGCTACCGTCACCGATCGAGACACCGAGGTGAAGAAGGCGGCCTTGGAGCAGGTTGCGGAGCGCGACCGCTTGACGAAGCTGAAAGAGGAGGCGGAGGCGGCCTAGACAACCCTTGTCGAGGCCAAGAAGGTGGCCGCCATGTAGCAGCACCCTTGCCTCCCTCGAGGCATGTTTCCACAAGGCTCAGAAGTCGCTCTTTGGGGACGATTCCTCAAAGAAGAATAAGGCGGCGACGACCCCGAGGGAGAACCCTGCTGCCCTGCTTCCTAAAGTCTTGGCAGTGCTCGAAGATGCTTTCGACGGGTTTGCCTCCTTGGTGGAAAGCGAGGCGCGCTCACTTTTTTCCTCGGCTCTAACGTGCGTCTTCAACCATCTCTATCTCCAGGACGCTGGCTTCGACCTCTCCTCCTTCCTTACTCCGATGGACTCCGACTCCCAGGACTCTACTGCTGCCACCATGAAGAGCTTCGTGGACGCCATGCTGAGTAAGTTCCTGGTCATCGGTCCTCCGACCGAGGTCGATGGAACGGGTGACGCGCCTGGCAATGAGGCTTCGCTGGCGGGCAATGGTGGTGCCCAGATCTGAAGAGGTGGCTTGGTGACTCTGCTTTTCCTTGTTCGTCCTGTATCATGTAGCATGCCTTGGGGAGGCGTTTAAAACTGTTTGCTTGGAACAATATGTTTTGTAATAATTAGATTATGTTCCCTCGACTTTTCCATTCGCTTTGTTGTTCTGCGTCAGCAGAGCTCGGCCCCGCGCATACCTCAGCCGCTGTTGGGTCGTCCGGATCGCTAGGACGAGGCCAAGGGGTGAGGGGCTACGTGACCAGTTAGGCTCCTGAGACACGATGCTCAGGAGTCCTCCTTGACATGTGAACAGCTAAGGAAAAGGCACAAGAGCAAGCCTTGGTGTTTTGCTCGGCAGGGCCCGGCCCTGCACATGCCTCAGCCGCCGATGGGTCGTCCGGATCGCTTGGACGAGCCCAAGAGGTGAGGAAATACTTGACCAGTTAGGCTGCTGAGATGCAATACTCAGGAGTCCCCCTTGACGTATGAACGGCTTGAAAAGGAAAGGTGAAAGCCAGGCCTGGGTGTTCTGCGTCGGCAGGGCCCGGCCCCGTGCATGCCTCAGCCGCCGTTGGGTCGTCCGGATCATAAGGATGAGCCCAAGGGGAGAGGGGCTATGTGACCAGTTAGGCTCCTAAGATGCGATGCTCAAGAGTCCCCGTTGACGTACGAGCTGGCCATCATACCTTCTCCTCGCCGAGCTCTTGCTTGGGAGGGGTGCGCGAAGACCAGGCCCGTGAGGCCTGGCGAGGTGGGGTACGCCAGGCGTGACATGAGCGTAGTGCCCGTGCCCAGCCCCCTCGCGCTACCCTCCCGAGGGAGAGCAGTGGGGTGAGGCTAATCACTGAGCCCGGAGGCTCCCTGAGGTTAATGCCGCCGCGAGGCCACCCCCAGTTGTTTATCACCAACGCGGAGCATAGCGCTTCTGCTCTTGCATGGGCATAGCCACTCCTCGGCAGTGTCGACGACCAGTGTGGAGCATGGTGCTTCCACTGGTGCGTGGGAGGGGGCTCCCTCTGAGGAGAGCCCCCGGGGCATGTACAACCCCGCCCTGACATGTGGCTTGCATGACAGAGCTGCAGGAGGTGTGTATGGGCACCCGTGAGCTAACGCGGGACTCACGAGGCCCTACCTCAAGGTGGGTTGCGCCTGGTCTTGATTGGGTATGCTTGTGTTAAACCTGCGAGATGGTTAGGCAGCCTGCACCGAATGAGCTTCCGGAGGTTATTGCATGAGAAGGCCAGACACCAATGACCCCAGGAGGTGACGTGAACGGGGCCGGCCCGCCAGACAGAGCTCAGCCGTTGGGTTTATCGATGCTGCAGGGACGGACCCGAGCACATACGCCGTGCCCAATCTTCGCATGCAAAGATCTTGAAGAAAAACAACCGGCGCGCGGTTTCCGTGGCCACGGGGGAACCAGGTCACGCGCCCTTGCTCATCCGCCCGTGATTAGCTCATGTGAGAACAAGGCACCAAGGGCCATGGGTGGTGACGTACACGGGGACTTGCCCATGAGCTAGAGCTCAGCCTCTTGGGTTTAGCGACACTGTAGGGAAGGACCTGAGCACATACGCCGTGCCAGTCCTTAATCGTGAGGCGGTCGCGGGAGGGCTCCCAAGGGCGCGAGACGTTCTTAGCGACGAAGCGCCGGTCAGGCAGTTAATAACTTAAAAGTAGCTTGCGAGGGGTTGTAAACTTGCTCTGATAGATGCAGAAGGGATACATGCCGTAGGGGCGGACCCACACGGCCTGGGGATGATGCAGCCCGAGGGGCGCCCCCAGACTGAACGAACTAGAGAAATGTCACCTGGTACCATCGCTGAAGAGGTGTTGAAGTAGCCAAAAAACACGCGCCGCTGGAGTCGTTCTTCACGAGCTGCTCTGGTGCCGAGCCTCGGGAGGCTCAGAGGGCCCGGGAGGCTCCTGAAGGTGCTCCTCCATCTCCGCCAGGATTGCCTGATGCCTGACCTCGCAAGCCACTAGGGCGTCCCTCATGTAGCACTGGAACACTTCAGCCGCGCCCGGCAGGCCAAAGGGCATGCGAACGTAGCTATGAGGTGGACCCTCGCACCAGCCGACACGAGACGACTAGATGAGCTGCCGACACGCGGTCCTATTGAGCCTGGGGATGTCGATGCAGACCCGGAACTCCTTACCCTCGCTGGGGCAGTGAGCTATGCCTCACGGCAGGCGATGATCGCCTTGCAGAACCCTTGCTTCTTGAATCTCCTTGATTGCCTTGCTGATGAACTCCTGAACGCCTGGTGCCTTACGCCTGATGCCTTCTCCTGGGAAGCGTGCTCCGAAGAGTGCCTCCACATGGTGCCCAAGCGCCTTCCTCGTGACCCTGGCTAGGTCCGAGGCCCTCCAAAGGAGAGCCCCAGAGCCTAGCCTGAGAGGGGCGCCGGGCGCACCTTCCTATGCGATGGGTGAAGGTGCTGCGTCCGGAGACGCAAGGCTCAGCGTGGCGTCCTCGTGTGATGCTCCTTCACGAGACCCCTGTCCCAGCTGCAGCTTCTTCGCCTTGGGGGCGACCTCAAGAGGGAGGGCACTGTCCTCGTCTTCAGGGTTCTCGACCGCCACAACTTGGAAGGCGGGCTCGAGGGACCACACTGCATCCTTCTCTTGGCACGCGACCGTGATGACGCCACCACTTCCTGGCATCTTGAGGACATTGTAGCCATGGTGTGTAGCTGCCATGAACTTGGCTAGTGCTGGGTACCCTAGGATGGCGTTGTAGGGCAGGCAGATGTCGGTGACATCGAAGTCGATGAGCTCGGTGTGGTAGTTGTTGCGCTCGCCGAAGGTGACAGGGAGGCGAACCTGTCCTATCGGGTGTGTAGAACCGTCGGTCACTCCTGAGAATGGCTTGGTTGGGTGAAGCTAACAGAATGGCACTTGGAGCCTGTCGAAAGTCTGAACAGACAGAACATTGAGCCCTGCTCAGCCATCAATGAGAGTCTTGGTGAGGACCACGTTGTTGATGATAGGGGAGCAGAGCATGGGGAGCACGCAGCGGTGGCCACACACTTGAGCTGGTCTGAGGAGTTGAAGGTGATGGCGCACTTGGACCACCTGAGAGGGCGAGTTGCTTTGGGCTTGGGCAGCGCCGCATTCACTTCGCGCGTGAACTGCTTGAAGATGCGGTGGGAAGCTGGGGCTTGTGAGCCACCCAAGATGCAGGCAATGGCTTGAGGCTCCTGGAAGCGCCCAGCCCCCTCGTCCTAGTGGTGATCTTCGTTCCTTCTTTGCGGTGGAGGCAGAGGAGGCAGAGCAGCGTTGCCCTGAGGGCGCTCCTCATGAGGCTGCTCCCTCCAGGCGCCCTCGCATGCCTGGCCCTGCTAGCGGTCCTCACGAGGCTGGTCGCGCCACTCCTGACGATGGTCACGTCCGTCCCAGCGTCCTCCACCTCGGCCGCCTCCACAACTGTAGCCTCGATCGTTGCGCTTGGGGCGTCGACCAAGGCGTCCGTCACGGAGGGCTCTGAGCTCCTGGCAGTCGTTGGCATTGTGGCTGTGAATGTTTTGGAAGACGCAAAATGGTCGGTTGCTCTTGAATGACTCGGGGTGGTCGCAGCCGCGCTTCGTCTCTGGTTCGTTAGCAAGCACGGCTGGCCCCTTGCGTTTCACGTCCTTGGTCTTGGCCTTCTTGTCTTCTGGATCAACGTCAGAGAGCTCGAGGAGGGAGAGGCCTCCTTCCTCAGCCCTCGCGCACGTGTTCACCATGTTGAACATTTCCAGAGCTGTGCAGAGATCCTCATGGATGGAGAGCTCCTCCTTCATCTTGACATCATGGACACCATCAGTGAACGCTGAAATGATGGCCTCGTCCAACACCTTGGGGATCTTGAGGCGAACGTTGTTGAAGCGCCTGGATATACTTCTGCAGGGTCTCTCCAGGTTGCTGCTTGATGCGATGCAAGTCACCCACAGTCGGTGGACGGTCGCAAGTGCCCTAAAAGTTGGTGATAAAGCGGTTGCGTATCTCCTCCCAGGAAGAAACCGACCCCTCGGTCAGGTTTAGGAGCCAAGAACGCGCGCCATCCTTGATGGCCTTCGGGAACCAGTTTGCCATGATCTTCTCGTCACCGCTAGCCGCCTTGATGCTTAGCTCGTAGAGCTGCAGGAACTTGGCGGGGTCGGCGGTGCCGTTGTAGCATGGAGGCAGGTCGAGCTTGAACTTGCTTGGCTAGACGACGTTGCGGAGCTCCGGGATGAACGCGCGGCATCCTGATGTGGCCACTAGAGGTCGTCGAGGGGGTGGAAACTGGTCCTGGTGCACGCACACCTCCACCTCCTGCGGCGGTACGCGGGCCTGGTGCTGAGGTGCTGGGAGTATGCATGCTTCTCCTTGAGGTCACTGCACCACCTGCCAGCTCACGTTCTCCTGAGCTGGCGCAGGGCGTGGCAGGTTGCGCCGTGGTGCCGCACGCCTTGGCTCGATGATGGCGCCCTGGGCCGGAGATGGTGGAGGAGCCCCGTGCGCCACGTCGCCCACTGTAGGTGGTTGCTGAGGCAGTGAGCTAGCCGGCTCGGCGGTGCCCCTGTGCGCAACACTGACGAGCTCAGCGATCCGCTCGAGCCTCTCCTCGTAGAGGTCACCAACCGGGCAGTAGCGAAGGAGCTCCCGCGCCATGAGTAGAGCGGCCTACACGTTCGCCTGGCCGCAACGCGCGTGGGATGACGAAGCTGCTGGGGTCGGTGATGGAGTAGCGGTGCGCCCGTCACGGCGCACCGATGGGTGTAGCGCTGAAGCTTGCTGCTGGTGGTTGGCATGGCCCGTGGCGGTGTTGGCCACCGGAGACGGAGCGCGACAGGCACATCCATCACCAGCCGGAGCCGTTTGAGCGACGCGGGCGGTGACTGCGGCCCCACTCTTGGCGTGAGCTCGGCGTGCATCGGCCATGGAGGTCTCGGAGTGGCGGTGGATCAATCGACGGAAGAGAAGATCCGATGCACCCCTACCTGGCGCGCCAAATGTCAGATTAAGGGATCCGCAAACCCTTGAGAGGTTCGAACTCTAGGGTGCGTGTGGATATCTCAACCTAACCAGCCTACCTACTCGCCATCCTCCTAAGCCTAGCGCGTCGAGCTCAAAGCGACAAAGAGACACAGCAGTTTATCCTGGTTCGGGCCACCTTGCGGTGTAATACCCTACTCCAGCATTTTGGTGGATTGCCTCGGAGGGCTAAGGATGAACTAGTATAGTGGATGAACTGGCCTCAGGAGGTGAGGTGTTCTTGAGCTCAAGGGAGCTGGTGAAGTGGTCGGGTGAGAATGGATCCGATCCCCCTCTATGGTGGTGGCTAAGTCCTATTTATAGTGGCCTTGGCCCTCTTCCCAAATGTTGGCGGGAAGGGATCCCACAACAGCCGGATTTGAAAGGGGACAAGTAGTACAACCTATCCTGACAAAAGTAGTCTTCGTCTGCGAAAAGCCTCTGGTCGTGATGCTGCGGTGGGCTCGTCGATGACCTCCGTCCTGCCGTCCTGGCGGTCTTGGTCTCGTTGCACCAGAATGGAAACCTTTGGCTGATTCCTCGAGACTCCGCGCCTGTGGCTTGCCTCCTTTGCACTGAAGAGGAAGCCTGTGCTCTGCGCCCGCCTGGCGCCCGCCTGGCCTTGGTCTTCATGGCTCACGTCAGCTGAGCCTCGTGAGGTGAACCTTGCATAGAACTCCCCGCCCCTCGGGAGCCATCCTGAGGAGGCCGATCCCCTCGGGGGTCTTGGCATCGTCCACCTCACAAGGCTTGGACCCTCGCGAGGGTCTTGAGTTGTTGATGCTGAAGCTGAGCCGTACCAGGCCGTCGATGGAGCCACGTGGTGGGCCATAGGCAGGCAGGGCTGGATACCCCCATATCCAGGACGCCGACACACGCATCATCGGAGAGGCACCAATGAAGATGATGAACCCCTCCGTGATGGTTTGTTGAACTTGTGGCGGCTGGAATTGATTTTCGTCGACTCCCCTAGGGTTTCTGGAATATTGCGGTATTTATAGAGCAAAGAGGCGGCGCGGGAGGCCACCGACGTGGGCACAACCCCCTGGGTGTGCCTGCCCCCCGCAGCCATGCCCTGATGGGTTGTGCTCCCCTCGAAGCACCCCTCAGGTACTTTCTTGGCCCATCGTGTGTCTTCTAGTTCAGAAAAAATCACCAAAAAGTTTTGCCGCGTTTGGACTCTGTTTGGTATTGATTTCCCGCAAAGTAAAAAACAAGCAAAAAGAGCAACTGGCACTGGGCACTATGTTAATAGGTTAGTCCCAAAAATGGTATAAAGTTGCTATAAAATGATTGTAAAACATCTTAGAATGATAATATAGCGGCATGGAACAATCAAAAATTATAGATACGTTGGAGATGTATCAGCATCCCCAAGCTTAATTCCTGCTCGTCCTCGAGTAGGTAAATGATAAAAACAGAATTTTTGACGTGGAATGCTGCCTAACATGTTCATCACATATTCTTTCTTTGTAGCATGGACATTTGGACTTTTATATGATTCAAAGCAATAGTATAGTTTTGACATGAAGATTTCAATAGTCAAGCATATCAACAAGCAACCATGTCTTTCAAAATATCAACACTAAAGCAAGTTATCCCTAGCCCATTATGCTCAATCGTTGATCCATTCATGAAACACACTCGCATATTAGCTATACCCAATGCTCAAGTACGATCATAGTGCCCCTTAGTTGGTGCTTTATAAGAGAAGATGGAGACTCAAATAAAAATAAAAATTGCATAAACTAAAAGAAAGGCCCTTCGCGGAGGGAAGTAGGGATTTGTACAGGTGCGAGAGCTCAAAGCGAAAAAGTAGAGATAAAACATTTTGGATGGCATGCTTTTCCTGTCAACGAAAACAATCGAGTTGTTCCCAATACTTTCCATGCTAGATATATCATAGGCGGTTCCCAAACAGAAAATAAAGTTTATTCCTTTTTCCACCATAATTCCACATTCCCCGGCTAACCAAATCCACGGGTGCCGTCCATATCAACAGTTTCTAAGGAATTTATTATTTGACAACATAAAGTAAATTCATTTTTCATTTCGAGGAAGGGTATCCCTAATACCTTTGTCGTACTCTCATGCAATGTCAAGTGAATAAACACTCATCGTGAGAATAACACATCTAGCATGGAAAACATAGACCACCCCTCACTGCCTCGTGAGGGGTACGAGCGCACGAAAGAGAAATTTATTTTGAAAATTAGAGATGTCACATACAAATTTGCTTAGAATGGCAAAATAATACCGCATATAGGTAGGTATAGTGGACTCATGTGGCAAAACTGGTTTAAGGATTTTGGATGCACAAGTAGTGATCATACTTAGTGCAAATGAAGGCCAGCAAAAGATTGAGAAGCATCCAACCAAAAACGAAAAATCTCATAAGCGAGCATTAAGCATAACTAACACCGAATAATGCACCACAAGTAGGATGTAATTTCATTGCATAACTATTGACTTTCGTGCTTGCATAAAGAATCACAAACCTTAACACCAATATTCTTACTAAAGCATGATTACACATCAACATGACTCGCATATTATATCAACATATCGCAAAACTATTACAAGGATTCAAGTTTATTTTATCCAATAATGATCTTCATGAAAGTTCTTATTATATCCCTCTTGAATATCTATCACTTTGGGACTAATTTCATATGTTGCTTTTGATACCTCACACAAATCTAACATGAGCATACAAATTTTCTTCTCTCAAAATAATTAGAGTGAAACAAGAGAGAATTTCTTAATAAATAATAAATCACACCGTGCTCAAAAAGATATAAGTGAAGCACTAGAGCAATTCCAAATCTCAAAAATATTTAAGTGAAGCATGGAGAGCAATTCTAACAAGTCGTAGCATAATTTTGGCTCTCTCAAATAGGTGTGCCCAACAAGGATTCATGACAAATATAGCTCCGAGTAAAATACCGATGGTCGTTAGAAGAAAGAGGGGATGCCACTCGGGGATCCCCAAGCTTAGTTGCTTTCTTCTCTTTTAGACAATAGCTAGGGATGCCATGGGGCATCCCCAAGCTTAGGCTCTTCTTACTCCTCAATCCTTTATCCATCGCGATCTCACCCAAAACATGAAAACTTCAATCACACAAAACTCGACAAAACCTTCGTGAGATCCGTTAGTATAACAAAGCAAATCACTACTCTAGTACTGTTGCAAACTGATACGTCTCCAACGTATCTATAATTTATGAAGCATTCATGCTATTTTATTATCTTTTTTGAATCATTATGGGCTTTATTATACACTTTTATTACTTTTGGGACTAACCTACTAACCGGAGGCCCAACCCATATTGCTGTTTTATTGCCTGTTTCAGTATTTTGAAGAAAAGGAATATCAAACGGAGTCCAAACGGAACGAAACCTTCGGCAGCGTGATTTTTTGGAAGAATATCATCCAGGAGACTTGGAGTTCACGTAAGAAGAGCCTCGAGGAGGCCACGAGATAGGAGGGCGTGCCCCTATCTCGTGGGCCCCTCGAGCACCTCCCGACCGACTTCTTTCGCCTATATAAGCTTACATACCCTAAAAACATCGAATATCAAGATAGATCGGGAGTTCCGCTGCCGCAAGCCTCTGTAGCCACCAAAAACCTCTCGGGAGCCCATTCCGGCACCCTGCCGGAGGGGGAACCCATCACCGGTGGCCATCTTCATCATCCCGGCGGTATCCATGATGAGGAGGGAGTAGTTCACCCTCGAGGCTGAGGGTATGTACCAGTAGCTATGTGTTTGATCTCTCTCTCTCTCTCTCTCTCTCTCTCTCTCTGTTCTCTCTATGGCACGATCTTGATGTATCGCGAGCTTTGCTATTATAGTTGGATCTTATGACGTTTCTCCCTCTGTACTCTCTTGTGATGAATTGAGTTTCCCTCTTGAAGTTATCTTATCGGATTCAGTCTTTTGTTTGAGAACACTTGATGTATGTCTTGTCGTGTTTATCTGTGGTGATAATGGGATATCACGTGCCTCTTGATGTATGTTTTGGTGACCAACTTGCGGGTTCCGTCCATGAACCTATGCATAGGGGTTGGTGTTGGGAAACGTAGTAATTTCAAAAAAAATCCTACGCACACGCAAGATCATGGTGATGCATAGCAACGAGAGGGGAGAGTGTTGTCTACATACCCTTGTAGACCGTAAGCGGAAGCGTTACAACAACGCGGTTGATGTAGTCGTACGTCTTCATGGCCCGACCGATCAAGCACCGAAACTACGACACCTCCTAGTTCTAACACACGTTCAGCTCGATGATGTCCCTCGTACTCCGATCCAGCCGAGTGTCGAGGGAGAGTTCCGTCAGCACGACGGCGTGGTGACGATGATGATTTTCTACCGACGCAGGGCTTCACCTAAGCACCGCTACAGTATTATCGAGGTGGACTATAGTGGAGGGGGGCACCGCACACGGCTAAAAGATCAAACGATCAATTGTTGTTGTGTCTAGAGGTGCCCCCTGCCCCCGTATATAAAGGAGGAAGAGGAGGGGCGGCCGGCCAGGAGGAGGCGCGCCAAGGGGGGAGTCCTACTCCCACCGGGAGTAGGACTCCTCCTTCCCTTGTTGGAGTAGGAGAGAAGGAAAGAGGGGGAGAGAAGGAAGGAAAAGGGGGCTGCACCCCTTGTCCAATTCGGACCAGAGGGGGGCTGCGCGCCTCCTTCCTTTCAGCCTCTCTCCTCTATTCCCGTATGGCCCAATAAGGCCCATATACTCCCCGGCGAATTCCCGTAACTCTCCCGTACTCCGAAAAATACCCAAATCACTCGAAACCTTTCCGAAGTCTGAATATAGTCGTCCAATATATCGATCTTTACGTCTCGACCATTTCGAGACTCCTCGTCATGTCCCCGATCTCATCCGGGACTCCGAACTCCTACGGTACATCAAAACACATAAACTCATAATATAACTATCATCGAAACCTTAAGCGTGCGGACCCTACGGGTTCGAGAACAATGTAGACATGACCGAGACACGTCTCCGGTCAATAACCAATAGCAGAACCTGGATGCTCATATTGGTTCCCACATATTCTACGAAGATCTTTATCGGTCAGACCGCATAAGAACATATGTTGTTCCCTTTGTCATCGGTATGTTACTTGTCCGAGATTCGATCGTCGGTATCTCAATACCTAGTTCCATCTCGTTACCGGCAAGTCTCTTTACTCGTTCCGTAATACATCATCCCGCAACTAACTCATTAGTTGCAATGCTTGCAAGGCTTAAGTGATGTGTATTACCGAGAGGGCCCAGAGATACCTCTCCGACAATCGGAGTGACCAAATCCTAATCTCGAAATACGCCAACCCAACAAGTACCTTCGGAGACACATGTAGAGCACCTTTATAATCACCCAATTACGTTGTGACGTTTGGTAGCACACAAAGTGTTCCTCCGGTAAATGGGAGTTGCATAATCTCATAGTCATAGGAACATGTATAAGTCATGAAGAAAGCAATAGCAACATACTAAACGATCAAGTGCTAAGCTAACGGAATGGGTCAAGTCAATCACATCATTCTCCTAATGATGTGATCTTGTTAATTAAATGACAACTCTTTGTCCATGGCTAGGAAACATAACCATCTTTGATTAACGAGCTAGTCAAGTCGAGGCATACTAGTGACACTATATTTGTCTATATATTCACACATGTATTATGTTTGCGGTTAATACAATTATAGCATGAATAATAAACATTCATCATGAAATAAGGAAATAAATAATAACTTTATTATTGCCTCTAGGGCATATTTCCTTCAGTCTTCCACTTGCACTAGAGTCAATAATCTAGTTCACATCACCATGTGATTTTACACCAATATTCACATCTATATGTGATTAATACCCATAGTTCACATCGTCATGTGATCAACACCCAAAGGGTTTACTAGAGTCAATAATCGAGTTCACATCGCTATGTGATTAACACCCAAAGAGTACTAAGGTATGATCATGTTTTGCTCGTGAGAGAAGTTTAGTCAACGAGTCTGTCACATTCAGAGCCGTATGTATTTTACAAATATTCTATGTCTACAATGCTCTGCATGGAGCTACTCTAGCTAATTTATCCCACTTTCAATATGTATCCAGATTAAGACTTAGAGTCATCTGGATCAGTGCCAAAACTTGTATCGACGTAACCCTTTACGACAAACCTTTTGTCACCTCCATAATCGAGAAACATATCCTTATTCCACTAAGGATAATTTTGACCAATGTCCAGTGATCTACTCCTAGATCACTATTGTACTCCCTTGCCAAACCATACAATAGGTCTGGTCCATAGCATGGCATACTTTTATAGAACCTATGACTGAAGCATAGGGAATGACTTTCATTCTCTTTCTATTTTCTGCTGTGGTCGGGATTTGAGTCTTACTCAATTTCATACCTTTGCAACACAGGCAAGAACTCTTTGTTTGACTGTTCCATTTTGAACTACTTCAAAATATTGTCAAGGTATGTACTCGTTGAAAATCTTATCAAGCGTCTTGATCTATCTCAATAGATCTTGATGCTCAATATGTAAGTAGCTTTACTGAGGTCTTTCTTTGAAAAACTCCTTTTAAACACTCCTTTATGATTTCCAGAAAATTCTACATTATTTCCAATCAAAAATATGTCATTCACATATACTTATCAGAAAGGCTATAGTGCTCCCACTCACTTTCTTGTAAATACAGGCCTTTCCAAAAGTCTGCAGAAAACCATATGCTTTGATCAACTCATCAAAGCGTATATTCCAACTCTGAGATGCTTGCACCAGTCCATTGATGGATTGCTGGAGCTTGCACACTTTGTTAGCACCTTTAGGATTGACAAAACCTTCTGGTTGTATCATATACAACTCTTTTTTAATAAATCCATTAAGGAAATCAGTTTTGACATCCATTTGCCAGATTTCATAAAATGTGGCGATTGCTAACATGATTCGGACAGACTTAAGCATCGATATGAGTGAGAAAATCTCATCGTATTCAACACCTTGAACTTGTGGAAAAACCTTTTTGCGACAAGTCGAGCTTTGTAGATAGTAACACTACTATCAGCGTCCGTCTTCCTCTTGAAGATCCATTTATTTTCTATGGTTTGCCGATCATTGGGCAAGTCAACCAAAGTCCACACTTTGTTCTCATACATGGATCCCATCTCAGATTTCATGACCTCAAGCCATTTCGCGAATTTGGGCTCATCATCGCTTCATAGTTTGTAGGTTCATCATGGTCTAGTAACATGACTTCCAGAACAAGATTACCGTACCACTCTGGTGCGGATCTTATTCTGGAAGACCTACGAGGTCCGGTAGCAACTTGATCTGAAGTTTCATGATCATCATCATTAACATCCTCACTAATTGGTGTAGGAATCACTAGAACTGTCTTCTGTGATGAACTACTTTCCAATAAGGGAGAAGGTACAATTATCTCATCAAGTTCTACTTTCCTCCCACTCACTTCTTTCGAGAGAAACTTCTTCTCTAGAAAGGATCCATCTTAGCAACGAATATCTTGCCTTCGGATCTATGATAGAAGGTGTACCCAACAGTTTCCTTTGGGTATTCTATGAAGACTCACTTCTCCGATTTAGGTTCAAGCTTATCAGGTTGAAACTTTTTCACATAAGCATCACAGTCCCAAACTTTAAGAAATGACAACTTTGGTTTCTTGCCAAACCACAATTCATAAGGCGTCGTCTCAAACGGATTTTGATGATGCCCTATTTAAAGTGAATGCAGTTGTCTCTAATGCATAACCCCAAAATGATAGTGGTAAATCGGTAAGATACATCATAGATCGCACAATATCAATAATGTGCGGTCATGACGTTCGGACACACCATTACGTTGTGGTGTTCCATGTGGCGTGAGCTGTGAAACTATTCCACATTGTTTTATATGAAGGCCAAACTCGTAACTCAAATATTCTCCTCCGCGATCAGATCGTAGAAACTTTATTTTCTTGTTACGATGATTCTCCACTTCACTCTGAAATTCTTTGAACTTTTTAAATGTTTCAGACTTGTGTTTCATTAAGTAGATATACCCATATCTGCTCAAATTATCTGTGAAGGTCAGAAAATAACGATACTTGCCACGAGCATCAACACTCATTGGATCGCATACATCGGTATGTATTATTTCCAATAAGTTAGTAGCTCGTTTCATTGTTCCGAAGAGCAGAGTTTTAGTCATCTTGCCCAAAAGGCACTGTTCGCAAGCATCAAATGTTTCATAACCAAGTGATTCCGAAAATCCATCTTTATGGAGTTTCTTCATGTGCTTTACACCGATATGACCCAAACGGCAGTGCCACAAATAATTTGCACTATCATTATTAACTTTGCATCTTTTGGCATCAATATTATGCATATGTGTATCACTACGATCGAGATCCAACAAACTATTTTCATTGGGTGTATGACCATTGAAGGTTTTGTTCATGTAAACAGAATAACAATTATTCTCTGACTTTGAAATGTATAACCGTATTGCAATAAACATGATCAAATCATATTCATGCTCAACGCAAACGCCAAATAACATTTATTTAGGTTCAACACTAATCTCAAAAATATAGGGAGTGTACGATGATGATCATATCAATCTTGGAACCACTTCCAACACACATCGTTACTTCACCCTCAACTAGTCTCTATTTATTCTGTAACTCCTGTTTCGAGTTACTTATCTTAGCAACCGAACAAGTATCAAATACTCAGGGGCTACTATAAACACTAGTAAGGTACACATCAATAACTTGTATATCAAATATACCCTTGTTCACTTTGCCATCCTTCTTATCCACCAAATATTCAGGGCATTTCCGCTTCCAGTGACCATTTCCTTTGCAGTAGAAGCACTTAGTTTCAGGCTTTGGTCCAGCTTTGGGCTTCTTCACGGGAGTGACAACTTGCTTGCCATTCTTCTTGAAGTTCTCTTTCTTTCCCTTTGCCCCTTTCTTGAAACTAGTGATCTTGTCAATCATCAACACTTGATGCTCTTTTCTTGATTTCTACCTTCGTCGATTTCAGCATCACGAAGTGCTCGGGAATCATTTTCGTCATCCCTTGCATTATAGTTCATCATGAAGTTCCAGTAACTTGGTGATGGTGACTTAGAGAACTCTTCCAATCACTATCTTATCTGGAAGATTAACTCCCACTTGATTCAAGCGATTGTAGTACTCAGACAATCTAAGCACTTGCTCACTAGTTGAGCAATTCTCCTCCATCTTTTTAGCTATAGAACTTGTTGGAGACTTCATATCTCTCAACTCGGGTATTTGCTTGAAATATTAACTTGAACTCCCGGAACATCTCATATGGTCCATGATGTTCAAAACGTCTTTGAAGTACCGATTCTAAGATGTTAAGCATGGTGCACTAAACTATCAAGTAGTCATCACATTGAGCTAGGCAAACGTTCATAACGTCTGCATCTACTCCTGCAATAGGTTTGTCACCTAGTGGTGTCAAGGACATAATTTTTCTGTGCAGCAACGAGGATAATCCTCAGATCACGGATCAAGTCGCATCATTGCTACTAACAAATTTCAACTTAGTTTCTCTCTAGGAACATATCAAAATTAACACATGAAAGCAACAACGCGAGCTATTAATCTACAACATATTTTGCAAAATACTACCAGGACTAAGTTCATGATAAATTTAAGTTTAATTAATCATATTACTTAAGAACTCCCACTTAGATAGACATCTCTCTAATCATCTAAGTGATCACGTGATCCAAATCAACTAAACCATAACCGATCATCACGTGAAATGGAGTAGTTTTTAATGGTGAACATCACTATGTTGATCATATCTACTATATGATTCACGCTCGACCTCTCGGTCTCAGTGTTCCGAGGCCATATCTGCATATGCTAGGCTCGTCAAGTTTAACCCGAGTATTCCGCGTGTGCAAAACTGGCTTGCACCCGTTGTAGATGGACGTAGAGCTTATCACACCCGATCATCACGTGGTGTCTAGGCACGACGAACTTTGGCAACGGTGCATACTCAGGGAGAACACTTTTATCTTGAAATTTAGTGAGAGATTATCTTATAATGCTACCGTCAATCAAAACAAAATAAGATGTATAAAAGATAAACATCATATGCAATCAAAAATATGTGACATGATATGGCCATCATCATCTTGTGCCTTTGATCTCCATCTCCAAAGCATCGTCATGATCTCCATCGTCACCGGCATGACACCATGATCTCCATCATCTTGATCTATATCAATGTATCGTCACATGGTCCTCTCGCCAACTATTGCTCTTGCAACTATTGCTATCGCATAGCGATAAAGTAAAGCAATTATTTGGCGCTTGCATCTTATGCAATAAAGAGACAACCATAAGGCTTCTGCCAGTTGCTGATAACTTCAACAAAACATGATCATCTCATACAACAACTTATATCTCATCACGTCTTGACCATATCACATCACAACATACCCTGCAAAAACAAGTTAGACGTCCTCTATTTTGTTGTTCCAAGTTTTACGTGGCTGCTACGGGCTGAGCAGGAACGTTCTTACCTACGCATCAAAACCACAACGGTAGTTCGTCAAGTTAGTGTTGTTTTAACCTTCTCAAGGACCGGGCATAGCCACACTCGGTTCAACTAAAGTTGGAGAAACTAACACCCGCCAGCCACCTATGTGCAAAGCACGTCGGTAGAACCAGTCTCGCGTAAGCGTACGCGTAATGTTGGTCCGGGCCGCTTCATCCAACAATACCGCCGAACCAAAGTATGACATGCTGGTAAGCAGTATGACTCGTATCGCCCACAACTCACTTGTGTTCTACTCGTGCATATAACATCAATGCATAAAACCTAGGCTCGGATGCCACTGTTGGGGAACGTAGTAATTTCAAAAAAAATCCAACGCACACACAAGATCATGGTGATGCATAGCAACGAGAGGGGAGAGTGTTGTCTACATACCCTTGTAGACCGTAAGCGGAAGCGTTAGAACAACGCAGTTGATGTAGTCGTACGTCTTCACGGCCCGACCGATCAAGCACCGAAACTACGACACCTCCTAGTTGTAGCACACGTTCAGCTCGATGACGTCCCTCGTACTCCGATCCAACCGAGTGTCGAGGGAGAGTTCCGTCAGCATGACGGCGTGGTGACGATGATGATGTTCTACCGACGCAGGGCTTCGCCTAAGCACCACTACAGTATTATCGAGGTGGACTATAGTGGAGGGGGGCACCGCACACAGCTAAAAGATCAAACGATCAATTGTTGTTGTGTCTAGAGGTGCCCCCCTGCCCCCGTATATAAAGGAGCAAGGGGGAGGGGGCAGCCAGCCAGGAGGAGGCGCGCCAAGGGGGAAGTCCTACTCCCACCGGGAGTAGGACTCCTCCTTGCCTTCTTGGAGTAGGAGAGAAGGAAAGAGGGGGAGAGAAGGAAGGAAAAGGGGGCTGCACCCCTTGTCCAATTCGGACCAGAGGGGGGCTGTGTGCCTCCTTCCTTTCGGCCTCTCTCCTCTATTCCCGTATGGCCCAATAAGGCCCATGTACTCCCCGGCGAATTCCCGTAACTCTTCGGTACTTCAAAAAATACCCGAATCACTCGAAACCTTTCCGAAGTCCGAATATAGTCGTCCAATATATCGATCTTTACGTCTCAACCATTTTGAGACTCCTCGTCATGTTCCCGATCTCATCCGGGACTCCGAACTCATTCTGTACATGAAAACACATAAACTCATAATATAACTGTCATCGAAACCTTAAGCGTGCGGACCCTACGGGTTCGAGAACAATGTAGACATGACTGAGATACGTCTCCGGTCAATAACCAATAGCGGAACCTGGATGCTCATATTGGTTCCCACATATTCTATGAAGATGTTTATTGGTCAGACCGCATAACAACATACGTTGTTCCCTTTGTCATCGGTATGTTACTTGTCCGAGATTCGATCGTCGGTATCTCAATACCTAGTTCAATCTCGTTACCAGCAAGTCTCTTTACTCGTTCTGTAATACATCATCTCGCAACTAACTTATTATTTGCAATGCTTGCAAGGTTTAAGTGATGTGTATTACTGAGATGGCCCAGAGATACCTCTCCGACAATCGGAGTGACAAAATCCTAATCTCGAAATATGCCAACCCAACAAGTACCTTCGGAGACACCTGTAGAGCACCTTTATAATAACCCAGTTATGTTGTGACATTTGGTAGCACACAAAGTGTTCCTCCGGTAAACGGGAGTTGCATAATCTCATAGTCATAGGAACATGTATAAGTCATGAAGAAAGCAATAGCAACATACTAAACGATCAAGTGCTAAGCTAACAAAATGGATCAAGTCAATCACATCATTCTCCTAATGATGTGATTCCGTTAATCAAATGACAACTCTTTGTCCATGGCTAGGAAACATAACCATCTTTGATTAACGAGCTAGTCAGGTAGAGGCATACTAGTGACACTATGTTTGTCTATATATTCACACATGTATTATGTTTCCGGTTAATACAATTTTAGCATGAATAATAAACATTCATCATGAAATAAGGAAATAAATAATAACTTTATTATTGCCTCTAGGGCATATTTCCTTCAGTTGGCACACGTTTTCTTGACTCTCCGGTAGAAACTTTGGGGCACTCTTTGAAGTACTTTGTGTTGGTTGGATGAATATGAGATTGTGTGCTGCATATCGTATAATCATGCCCACGGATACTTGAGGTGACAATGGAGTATCTAGGTGACATTAGGGTTTTGGTTGATTTGTGTCTTAAGGTGTTATTCTTGTACGAACTCTTGAATAGATCGATCTGAAAGAATAACTTTGAGGTGGTTTTGTACCCTACCATAATCTCTACATTTGTTCTCCTCTATTAGTGGCTTTGGAGTGACTCTTTGTTGAATGTTGAGGGATTGTTATATGATCTATCTATGTTATTATTGTTGAGAGAACTTGCGCTAGTGAAAGTATGAACCCTAGGCCTTGTGTCCTATCATTGCAATACCGTTTACGCTCACTTTTATCACTAGTTACCTTGCTGTTTTTATAATTTCAGATTACGAAGACCTATATCTACTATCCATTTTGCACTTGTATCATCATCTCTTCGCCGAACTAGTGCACCTATACAATTTACCATTGTATTGGGTGTGTTGGGGACACAAGAGATTCTTTGTTATTTGGTTGCAGGGTTGTTTGAGAGAGACCATCTTCATCCTACGCCTCCCACGGATTGACAAACCTTAGGTCATCCACTTGAGGGAAATTTGCTACTGTCCTACAAACCTGTGCACTTGCAGGCCCAACAACGTCTACAAGAAGAAGGTTGTGTAGTAGACATAACAAACATATTCATATTTTATTTCATTTGATTATATCTACTATATTTCAACTTTTCTATAGCTTATACCCTCCAATACAAACCATAAATTCATCGAAATAAGCACACAACGCAAAGAAAACAAAATATGTCAAAAACATAATAGTCTGTAGTGATCAGGGAACTTCGTATACTTATGTAACTCCAAAAATTCTAAAAAATTAGGAAAACGTGGTCAGTTTGTATATCAATCTTGTGTACGAAATTCAGAGCAAAAGCACATTTCTGTGATGTATGAAATTTACTTTACTGAGCGCAAAAGTTTCTGTTTTCAACAAGATCAAATCAACTATCACCCAACATGATCCCAAAGGCTTTGCTTGGCACAAACACTAACTAAAACACAAAAAGCACAATCATAACAGAGGCATAATTGTGCAAACACTAAGGAACAGAAAGAAATTTTTTAAAATAAAATTTATTAATTGGGTTGCCTCCCAACAAATGCTATCGTTTTATGCCCCTAGCTAGGCATAATAATTTCAATGATGCTCACACAAAAGATAAGAATTGAAACACAAATAGAGCATCATGAAACATATGACAAACACATTTAAGTCTAACATACTTCCTATGCATAGGAATTTTATAAGAAAACAAATTATCAAGACAAGAAACATCTAACATATGCAAAGAAGAGGAATAAAACATTGACGATCTCAACATAACGAGAGGTAATTTAGTAACATGAAAATTTCTACAACCGTATTTTCCTCTCTCATAATAATTACATGTAGGATCATAATCAAATTTAACAATATAACATCACATAAAATATTCTCTTCATGATCCACATGCATGCAAAGTTGACACTCTTCCAAAATAGTGGGATTATCATCAAATAAAGTAATGACCTCTCCATGCCCACCTTTATCAAAAATTTCATAAGAATGAACACTCTCCAAATATATGGGATTATTTTTAATGAATCTTGACACTCTTCCAAACCCACTTTTAATATTATTGCAAGCATATTCATCATGAGGTTTAAATAAATTTTCAAGATCATAAGAATCATTATCACCTTAATCATGATCATTGCAATCAGTAGTGGATATAACAAAACAAGCATCCCCAAGCTTGGGGTTTTGCGTATCACTAGCACAATTGAAATTAATATAATTTATAATGACATCATGCAATCTTGCTTTTCATTCAAGGGGCTATCATGAATCTTTTTATAAATTTCTTTGTTTAACACTTCATCACAATTTTCAGATTCATAAATCTCAACCAAAACTTCATAAAGATAATTTAGTGAACTCAAATCACTAGCAATTTGTTCATCATAAGTGGATATTTTAAAAAGATTAGCAAGTGGACGAGGATCCATATTGATAGATTCTTAGCAAGCAAAGACGCAAGTAAATAGAATACACATGGCATCACAAGCAATCAAGAGATCTGACGAGAAAAAGGCAAACGGAAAAGAAGGCGAACAAAAAGGAATTTTTTTGTGAAGTGGGGGAGATGAAAATGAGAGGCAAATGGAAAATAATGTAAATTCCAAGGAGATGAGATTTGTGATTAGGAACCTCATAGATGTTGATGATGTCTCCCCAGCAACGGTGCTAGAAATTCCTTTTGATGTGGCTTGAACTACGTCGGTATTTCCCCAAAGAGGAAGGGATGATGCAGCACAACTACAGTAGGTATTTCCATCAGTGTTGAGACCAAGGTTATCAAACCAGTAGGAGAACCACGCAACACCACGTAAAGAGCTCCTGCACACAAAGAACAAATACTTGCAACCCAACGTAAGAGAGGGAGTGTCAATCCCTCATGGGTAAAAAGATAGGTAAAATTGTAGTAGATTGGATAAATAGATCTCGCGGGAACGCAAGATAAAATAAATAAAAAAAAATTGCAGCAAGGTATTTTTGTTTTTTTGGATTAATAGATCTGAAAATAAAGCAAATAAAAATAGATCTTGAAGCCAAATATAATAAAGAAGAGACCCGGGGGCTGTAGATTTCACTAGTGGCTTCTCTCGAGAAAATAGCACACGTTGGGTAAACAAATCATTGTTGGGCAATTGATAGAAAGTCAAATAATCATGATGATATCCAGGCAATGATAATTATACAAGCATCACGTACAAGATTAGTAGACCGACTCCTACCTGCATCTACTACTATTACTCCACACATTGACCGCTATCCAGCATGCATCTAGTGTATTAAGTTCATGGAAAAGCGGAGTAATGCAATAAGAACGATGAGTGATGTAGACAAGATCTATTTATGTAGTAATAGACCCCATCTTGTTATCCTTAATGGCAACAATACATACATGTCGGTTCCCCTTCTGTCATTGGGATCAAGCACTGTAAGATCGAACCCATCACAAAGCACCTCTTCCCATGGCAAGAAAAAATGATCTAGTTGGCCTAACTAAACCAAATATTCAAAGAAGAAATACAAGTAATCATGCATATAAGAGATCAAGAGACTCAAATAACTTTCATGGATAAAAATATAGATCTGATCATAAACTCAAAGTTCATCGGATCCCAACAAACACACCGAAAAAAAGAGTTACATCAAATAGAACTCCAAGAGACCATTGTATTGAGAATCAAAAGAGAGAGAGGAAGCCATCTAGCTACTAACTACGGACCTGCATGTTTGCAACGAACTACTCACGCATCATCGGAGAGGCACCAATGAGGATGATGAACCCCTCCATGATGGTGTCTAGATTGGATCCATGGTTTCTGGAATTTGCGGCGGCTGGAATTGATTTTCATCGACTCTCCTAGGGTTTCTGGAATATTGGTGTATTTGTAGAGCAAAGAGGCGGTGCGAGAGGCCACCGAGGTGGGCACAACCCACCTGGGCGTGCCTGGGCACCCAAGCGCGCCCTGGTGGTTTGTGCTCCCCTCGGAGCACCCCTCAGGTACTTTATTGGCCCATCGTGTGTCTTCTGGTCTAGAAAAAATCACCAAAAAGTTTTGCTGCGTTTGGACTCCGTTTGGTATCGATTTCCTGTGAAGTAAAAAAACAAGCAATAAACAGCAACTGGCATTGGGCACTATGTCAATAGGTTAGTCCCAAAAAATGATATAAAGTTGCTATAAAATGATTGTAAAACATCCAAGAATGATAATATAACAGCATGGAACAATAAAAAATTATAGATACATTGGAGACATATCACCATCTTGGGGCCTTTTCCGGCATCTTGCCGGAGGGGGATTCGATCACGAAGGGCTTCTACATAAACTCTATTGCCCTTCCAATGAAGCGTTAGTATTTTACCATAGACCTACGGGTACATAGCTAGTAGCTACATGGCTTCTTATCTATCTTTGATCCTCAATACCATGTTCTCCATGATGTTCTTGGAGATCTATCCGATGTAATATTCTTTTATGGTGTGTTTGTCGTGATCCGATGAATTGTGGATTTATGATCATTTTATCTATGAATATTATTTGAATCTTCTCTGAATGCTTATATGCATGATTTGATATCTTTGTATTTCTCTTTGAATTATTGAATTGTTGACTAACTAGATTGGTTCTTCTTGCAATGGGAGAGGTGCTTAGTTTTGGGTTTAATCTTGCGGTGTCCTCACCTAGTGACAAAGTAGGGGTAGCGAGGCACGTATCGTATTGCTTCCATCAAGGGTAAAAAGATGGGGTTTTCATCATATTGCTTGAGTTTATGCCTCTACATCATGTCATCTTACTTAAGGCATTACTCCGTTATCCAGCATATTGCTTGAGTTTATCCCTCTACATCATGTCATCTTACTTAAGGCATATTGCTTGACTTTATCCCTCTACATCGACCGCTATCCAGCATATTGCTTGGGTTTATCCCTCTACATCATGTCATCTTACTTACGGCGTTACTCCGTTCTTTTGAACTTAATACTCTAGATGCATGCTGAATAGTGGTCGATGTGTGGAGTAATAGTAGTAGATGCTGACAGGAGTCAATCTACTTGACACGGACGTGATGCCTATATTCATAATCATTGCCTTGGATAGCGTCATAACTTTGTGCTTTTCTATCAATTGCTTGGCAGTAATTTGTTCACCCACAGTATTATTTTTTTGCAAGAGAGAAGCCTCTAGTGAAACCTATAGCTCCCGGGTCTATTTTCCATCATATATTTTTAGATCTATAAACCCAAAACCCCAAAAATATCTTGCTGCCATTGATTTGTTTTTACTTTGTTCTATGTTTTAGTAAGCTTTTGTATCTATCTCTATCAGATCTCATCCTTGCAAGTGACCGTGAAGGGATTGACAACCCCTTAATCGTGTTGGGTGCAAGTGTTTGATTGTTTGTGCAGGTGCATAGATTGGAGACTTGCGTGTATCTCCTACTGGATTGATACCTTGGTTCTTAACTGAGGAAAATACTTATCTCTACTTTGCTGCATCACCCTTTCCTCTTCAAGGGAAAACCAACGCAAGCTCAAGAAGTAGCAGGAAGAATTTTTGGCGCCGTTGCCAAGTAGATCTACATCAAGCCTACAAAATACCCACCATAAACTCTCATCTCTTGCATTACATTATTTTCCATTTGCCTCTCATTTTCCTCTCCCCCACTTCTAAAATGATTTCAGAAAAACACAAAAAGATTTGCCTTTTTATTTGCCCTTCTTCCGTTCGTCTTTTCGTTTGCTCGCGTGCTGGATTGCTTGCTTTGTCATGATGTCTCACGAAAATACCAAGTTGTGTGACTTTTCCAATACTAATGATAATGATTTTATTAGTACTACGATTGCTCCCTCCACTAGTGCGAATCTTGTGAAGTTAATGCCGCTTTGCTGAATGTTGTTAGGAAAGATCAATTTCCCGGCCTTCCTAGTGAAAAAGCCGCATCCCATCTAAATACTTTCATTGAGTTATGTGATATGCAGAAGAAGAAAGATGTGGATAATGATATTGTCAAATTGAAGCTATTTCCATTCTCACTACGAGATCATGCTAAAACTTGGTTTTCATCTTTGCCTAAAAATAGTATTGATTCATGGAATAAGTGTAAAGCTGCTTCTATTTCCAAGTATTTTCCTCGACAATCTCCCTTAGGAACAATATAATGAATTTTAAGCAACTTGATCATGAACATGTTGCACAATCTTGGGAGAGGATGTAATTGATGATAAGAAATTGCTCTACTCATGGTTTCAGTTTATGGATGATCATACAATTTTTTTATGCCGGATTGATTTTTCATCTAGAAATATTTTAGATTCGGCCGTGGGAGGTACTTTTTTGGAAACCACATTAGGAGAAGCTACTAAACTCCTAGATAATATTATGGCTAATTACTCTCAATGGCATATCGAAAGATCTTTCACTAGTAAAAAAGTGCATGCAATTGAAGAAATTAATACTTTGAGTGGAAAGATGGATGAACTTATGAAATTGTTTGATAGCAAGAGTGCTCCTATTGATCCTAATGATATGTCTTTGTCTACTTTGATTGTGAACAATAATGAATCTATGGATGTGGATTTTGTTGGTAGGAACAATTTTGGAAATAACGCGTATAGAGAAAATTTCAACCCTAGGCTGTTTCCTAGCAATTCCTCTAATAATTATGGTAATTCATACAACAATTCTTATGGAAATTATAATAAGATGCTCTCTGATCTTGAGAACAATATTAAAAAAATTATTAATTCACAAAAAGTTTTCAATGCCATGGTTGAAGAAAAATTGCTCAAGATTGATGATTTGGCTAGGAACGTTGATAGAATTTCTCTTGACATTGATTATTTGGAAATCTATGCCACCCAAGCATGATATTAATGAATCTATGAAAGCAATTAAAATTTCTTTTGATGAGTGCAAAGAAAGAACCGCTAGGATGCGTCCTAAGCGAGATTGGTTTGTAAAAGCATGTTCTTCTAGTTTTTGTGAAAATAATGATGAAGATCTTAAAGTGATTGGTGCGACTCCTATTGAATCTTTTTTTCTAATATAAATCTTGATAAATATAGGACTGGAGATGAGTCAACTTTAGCTAGAAGGCGTCCCAATGATTCAGAGTTTATAGATCTTAATGCAAAAAATGATAAAAGTGGGATTGGAGAGGTCAAAACTTTAAGTAGCGATGAACCTACTCTTTTGGATTTCAAGGATTTTAATTATGATAATTGTTCTTTGATAGATTGCATTTCCTTGTTGCAATCAATGTTGAGTTCTCTTCATGCTTATAATCAAAATAAAGCTTTTACTAAACATATCGTTGATGCTATGATGAAATATTTTGAAGAAAAACTTGAGTTGGATGTTTTGATCCCTAGAAATCTTTATAATGAGTGGGAACCAACAATTAAGATTAAAATTAAAGATTATGAGTTTCATGATTTGTGTGGTTTGGGTGTTGCATTTCCACGATTCCAAAAACTTTATGTGATGTGCTAGGTTTCCGTGAATTTGATGATTGTTCTTTAAATTTGCATCTTGCGGATTTCACTATTAAAAAACCTATGGGAAGGATAAATGATGTTCTTATTGTTGCAAATAGGAATTATGTACCCATAAATTTTGTTGTGCTTGATATAGATTGTAATCCTACATGTCCTATTATTCTTTGTAGACCTTTCCTTAGAACGATTGGTGCAATTATTGATATGAAAGAAGGAAACATTAGATTTAAATTTCCATTAAGGAACGACATGGAACACTTTCAAAGAAATAAAATTAAGTTTCCATATGAATCTATTATGAGAGCTACTTATGGATTGCATACCAAAGATGACAATACCTAGATCTATGGTCTATGCCTAGCTAGGGGCCTTAAACAATAGCGCTCGTTGGGAGGCAACCCAATTTTATTTTTATGTTTTTTGCGGTTTTTTTTCTAAATAAATACATATTATTAACTCTGTTGTAATTGTGTTTTGGTGTTTCAATTAGTGTTTGAGCCAAGTAAGACCTTTGGGATGGCTCACAGTGATAGTTGATTTGATCTTGCTGAAAAACAGAAACTTTTGCGCTCAGTAAAACAATTTTACAAAATCACAGAAGAGTAATTTTGATCTAAATTTTTTACACAAGGTTGATATGAAAATTTCCCAAGGTTTTCTATTTTTTCAGAATTTTTGAAGTTACATAAGTTTACGAAGTTTTCAGATTGCTACAGACTGTTCTATTTTTGACAGATTCTGTTTTCTATGTGTTATTTGCTTATTTTAATGAATCTATGGGTAGTATGGGGGGGTATGAACCATGGAGAAGTTGGAATATAGTAGATATTACACCAATATAAATAAGAATGAATTTACAACAGTACCAAAAAGTGGTGATTTATTTTCTTATACTAACGGATCTCATGAGTTTTCTATTGAGTTTTGTGTTGTGAAGTTTTCAAGTTTTGGCCTTTTGGGTAAAGATATGATAGACTAGAGTCTAAGCTTTGGGGTGCCAAGGTAATATTCAAGGACAACCAAGCATCTAGCTTGGGGATGCCCCGGATGGCATCCCCTCTTTCATCTTCGTCTATCGGTAAATTTACTTCAGGCTATATTTTTATTCACCACATGATATGTTTTTTCTTGGAGCGTCTTGTATGATCTGAGTATTTCCTTTTTAGTTTGCAACAATAAACCTTGCTGTACACACCTTTTGAGAGGGACATGCATGAATCTTGAATTTATTAAAATACTCTACGTGCTTCACCTATATCTTTTGAGCTAGGCAATTTGCTCTAGTGCTTCACTTATATCTTTTTAGAGCACGACAGTGGCTTTATTTTATAGAAATTGTTGAACTCGCATGCTTCGCTTATATTATTTTGAGAGTCTCTCTAAACAGCATGGTAGTTTGCTTAGGTTATGAATATAGTCCTAATATGATGGGCATCCAAGAGGGATATAATAAAAACTTTCATATAAAGAGCATTGAATACTATGAGAGGTTTGATTCCTTATGATTGTTTTGAGATATAAAGATGGTGATATTAGAGTCATGCTAGTGAGTAATTGTGGATTGGCATAAATACTTGTGTTAAAGTTTGTGATTCCCGTAGCATGCATGCATGGTGAACCGTTATGTGATGAAGTCGGAGCATGATTTATTTATTGATTGTCTTCCTTATGACTGGCGGTCGAGGACGAGCGATGGTATTTTCCTAGCAATCTACCCCCTAGGAGCATGCGTGCAGTACTTTGTTTTGATATCTAATAAATTTTTGCAATAAGTATGTGAGTTCTTTATGACTAATGTTGAGTCCTTGGATTATACGCACTCTCACCCTTCCACCATTGCTAGCCTCTCTAGTACCGTGCAACTTTCGCCGGTGCATTAGACCCACCATATATCCTTCCTCAAAACAACCATCATACCTACCTATATGGAATTTCCATAGCCATTCCAAGATATATTGCCATGCAACTTCCACCGTTCCGTTTTATTATGCCACATACCATTACTGTCATATTGCTTTGCATGATCGTAAGATAGCTAGCATGATGTTTTCATGGTTGTCCGTCTTTTGATGTGATTTGCTACGCTAGATCATTGCACATCACGATACACCACCGGAGGCATTCATATAGAGTCATATTTTGTTCTAGTATCGAGTTGAAATTCTTGAGTTGTGAGTAAATAAAAGTGTGATGATCATCATTATTAGAGCATTGTCCCATGTGAGGAAAGGATGATGGAAGTTATGATTCCCTCACAAGTTGGGACGAGTCTCCGGACTTCACAAAAAATAAAAGAGGCCAAAAGAAGCCCAAACAAAAAATGAGAGAAAATAGAGAAGGGGCAATGCTACTATCCTTTTTCCACACTCGTGCTTCAAAGTAGCACCATGATCTTCATTATAGAGAGTCTCCCATTTTGATGTCTGCTAGAACTACGCCGGTATTTCCCCAGAGAGGAAGGGATGATGCATCAAAGCGATGGTAGGTATTTCCCTTAGTGATGACACCAAGGTTATCGAACCAGTAGGAGAACCGCGCAACACAACTTAAACAGCTCTTGCACACAAATAACAAATACTCGCAACTCGATGTGTTAAAGGGGTTGTCAATCCCTTTCGGGTAACAGCGCCAGAAATTGGCACGGAGACGGGAGAAAGTTATAATACATTAGATAAATATATCACAAATAAAATAAAGTGCAGTAAAGTATTTTTGTAGTTTTGGTTTAATATATCTGAAAATAAAAGCAAATGAAAACAGATCGTGAAGGCAAGTATATTAAAGAAGAGACCCGGGGGCCGTAGGTTTCACTAGTGGCTTCTCTCGAGAAAAATAGCAAACGGTGGAATAACAAATTACTGTTGGGGAATTGATAGAACTTCAAATACTCATGACGATATCCAGGTAATGATCATTATATAGGCATCACGTCCAAGATTAGTAGACCGACTCCTGCCTGCATCTACTACTATTACTCCACACATCAACCGCTATCCAGCATGCATCTAGTGTATTAAGTTCATGGAAAAACGGAGTAATGCAATAAGAACGATGACATGATGTAGACAAGATCTATTTATGTAGAAATAGACCCCATCTTGTTATCCTTAATAGCAATGATACATACGTGTCGGTTCCCCTTCTGTCACTGGGATCAAGCACCGTAAGATCGAACCCATCACAAAGCATCTCTTCCCATTGCAAGATAAATAGATCAAGTTGGCCAGACAAAACCCAAATATTCATAAGAAACACGAGGCTATAAGCAATCTTGCATATCAGAGATCAAAAGAAGACTCAAATAACTTTCATGGATAAAAACATAAATCTGATCATAAACTCAAAGTTCATCGGATCCCAACAAACACACTGCAAAAAGGTTTACATCATATGGATCTCCAAGAGACCATTGCATTGAGAATCAAAAGAGAGAGAGGAAGCCATCTAGCTACTAACGACGGACCCGTAGGTCTATAATGAACTACTCACGCATCATCGGAGAGGCACCAATGAGGATGATGAACCCCTCCGTGACGGTGTTTAGATTGGATCTGGTGGTTCTGGAACTTGTGGCGCCTGGAATTGATTTTCGTCGACTCCCCTAGGGTTTCTAAAATATTGGGGTATTTATAGAGCAAAGAGACGGTGTGGGAGACCACCGAGGTGGGCATAACCCACCTGGGCGTGCCTTGGCCTCTAGGCGCGCCCTGGTGGGTTGTGCCCCCTCGGGGCACCCCTCTGGTACTTCTTCGGCCCATCTTGTGTCTTCTGGTCCAGAAAAATCCACAAAAAGTTTTGTTGTGTTTGGACTCTGTTTGGTATTGGTTTCCTGTGATGTAAAAAAGAAGCAAAAAACTGCAACTGGCACTGGGCACTATGTCAATAGGTTAGTACCAAAAAATGATACAAACTGATTGTAAAACATCCAAGAATGATAATATAACAACATGGAACAATCAAAAATTATAGATACATTGGGTATGTATCAACATTCCCAAGCTTAATTCTTGCTCGTCCTCGAGTAGGTAAATGATAAAAACAGAATTTTTGACGTGGAATGCTGCCTAACATGTTCATCACATATTCTTTTCTTTGTAGCATGGACATTTGGACTTTTATATGGTTCAAAGCAATAGTCTATTTTTGACATGAAGACTCTAATACTCAATCATATCAACAAGCAACCATGTCCTTCAAAATATCAACTCTAAAGCAAGTTATCCCTAGTCCATTATGCTCAATCATTGGTCCATTCATGAAACACACTTGAATACTAGCTATACCCAATGCTCAAGTATGATCATAGTGCCCCTTAGTTGGTGCTTTATAAGAGAAGATGGAGACTCAAGTAAAAATAAAAATTGCATAAAGTAAAAGAAAGGCCCTTCACAGAGGGAAGTAGGGATTTGTAGAGGTGCCAGAGCTCATAGTGAAAATTGAGAGATAAAAACATTTTGGGAGGCATACTTTTCCCACCAACGAAAATGACTTATAGTTCCCAACACTTTCCATGCTAGATATATCATAGGCGGTTCCCAAACAGAAAATAACCTTTACTCCTTTTTCCACCATACTTTCACTTTCCATGGCTAACCATATCCACGGGTGCCCTCCATACCAACACTTTCCAAAGAATTTATTATTTGACAAAATAAAGTAAATTCATTTTTCATTTCAATACTGGGCATCCCTAATACCTTTGTCGTACTCTTGTGTAATGACAAGTGAATAAACACTCATCGTGAGAATAACACATCTAACATGGAAAACATTGACCACCCCTCACTGCCTCGCGAGGGGTACGAGCACACAACAGAGAAATTTATTTTGAAAATTAGAGATGGCACATACAAATTTGCTTAGAACGGCACAGAAATACCGCATATAGGTAGGTATAGTGGACTCATATGGCAAAACTGGTTTAAAGGGTTTTGGATGCACAAGTAGTGATCATACTTAGTGCAAATGAAGGCTAGCAAAAAGATTGAGAAGAGTCCAACCAAGAAACGAAAAATCTCGTAAGCGAGCATTAAGCATAACTAACACCGAATAATGCACCACAAGTAGGATGTAATTTCATTGCATAACGATTGACTTTTGTGCTTGCATAGGGAATCACAAACCTTAGCACCAATATTCTTATTATAGCATAATTACTCATCAACATGACTCACATATCATATCGTCATATCTCAAAACCATTACAAAGAACCAAGCTTATTTTGTCCAATGATCTTCATGAAAGTTTTTATTATATCCTCCTTGGATATCTATCACTTTGGGACTAATTTCATATGTTGCTTTTAATAAGCTCAAACAAATATAAGTGAAGAACATGAGCATAATATTTCTTTCTCTCAAAATAATTTAAGTGAAGCATGAGAGAATTTCTTAAAAAATACTAACTCCCAAATAAATCTAAGTGAAGCATGAGAGAATTTCTTCAAAAATAACAAAGCACACCGTGCTCAAAAAGATATAAGTGAAGCACTAGAGCAATTCCATGGCTCTAAAAATTTACGTGAAGCATAGGAGCAAGCATAGCATAATTTTTGGCTCTCGCAAAAGGTGTGTCCAACAAGGATTCAAGAGTTAAAACACAAAGCAAAACAAGAAAAGACTCATATCATACAAGACACTCCAAGAAAAACTCATAATATGTGACGAATAAAAATATAGCTCCAAGTAAAATACCGATGGTTGTTAGAAGAAAGAGGGGATGCCACTCGGGGGCATCCCCAAGCTTAGTTGCTTGCTACTTCTTCAATGTTATTTTGGGGTGCCTTGAGCATCCCCAAGCTTGGCCCTTTGCTCATCCTTATTCCTTCATCCATCGTAATATCACCCAAAACTTGAAAACTTCAATCACACAAAACTCAACAAAACCTTCGTGAGATCCGTTAGTATAAGAAAGCAAACCACTACTATAAGTATTGTTGCAAACCCATTCATATTTTATTTTTGCATTATATCTACTGCATTCCAACTTTTCTATGGCAAAAACTCTTCAAAGAAAACCATAGAATCATCAAAACAAGCACACAACGCAAAGAAAACAAAATATGTCAAAAACATAACAGTCTGTAGCAATCTGGATATTTTGAATAATTTTGTAACTCCGAAACTTCTGAACAATTTGGACAACGTGGAAAATTTGTTCATTAATCTTCTGCAAATAGAATCAACTCAAAAACACTCTTCTATTTTAAATGGGAATTATTTTCATGAGCGCAAAAGTTTCTGTTTTTGAGCAAGATCAAATCAACTCTCATCCAAATCGTCCCAAAGGCCTTGCTTGGCACAAACACTAATTTAAACCACAAAAACACATCTAATCAGAGGCATAATTGGGCATTTTATTGAAAACAACATGAAAACCGAAAAGCAAAAAGATACAAGTCGGGTTGCCTCCCAATGAGTGTTATCCTTTTACGCCCCTAGCTAGGCATAATGCGAAGGATCTAAGTTTTGTCATTTTTGTCCTTGTTTTCCTTGGGGGTATTTTTGTCAGGGTTTTTTGCAAATAAAACATAAAACACATTATACATGGAAACCTTAGCACTATCAAGTTGCTTATCATTATAACCCTTTTGATTTCAAGTAGCAATCCAAGAATAGTGTTGATTAACATCATTGAATACTTGTTGGATCATGTCTAAAACATGGACTTGCTTTTTAAGATTCTCATCAAAGATTTGATTATTCCCAAGAAAATGTCTCGATGCATAATCACTATTATAAAGAATTTCATCAATCACGGGTTTTTCACGATTCCTACCATAAAAATCAAATATTTCCCTAGCTTCCCGTATTATGTACTCAAATTCATTCATGAGAAAAAGAGTGGCTAACTTTTTAGCTTTAGGATTCTTTATAAGGGTAACTCATAGAACAATCTTTGCAAGGTTGGATGCGTACGAAAAAGTTTATTTTCAAGTTTCTGAACTATTGCCAAAATAGCTTCCGCATAAGATTAGTCTTTTTAAGTATAGGAGCATCATCAAGACTTAATTTTCCAGCACAATTGAAAAATTCTTGGATATGTTTTTTCCCATAAAATTCCCCTGCCCCAAGACAAAAGTCTTGGCATCCAGATTACCCACACACTACCTTTTAGGAGTTAGGCCATCATCTATTTCTGCCATACCAAAATCACTCATGATTGCAAGCTAAAAGATAGTTCTGTCGAGAAAACGACGAACGAAAAAGAGGGCGAATAAAACAGCAAATTTTTGTGAAGTGGGGGAGAGGAAAATGAGAGGCAAATGGCAAATAATGTGCAAGGAGATGAGATTAGTGATTAGGAACCTGGTTGATGTTGATGATGTCTCCCCAGCAACGGCGCCAAAAATTCCTTTTGATGTTGATGATGTCTCCCCGGCAACGGCGCCAAAAATTCCTTTTGATGTTTGCTAGAACTACGTCAGTATTTCCCCAGAGAGGAAGGGATGATGCAACACAGCGATGGTAGGTATTTCCCTTAGTGATGAGACCAAGGTTATAGAACCAGTAGGAGAACCACGCAACACAACATAAACAACTCGTGCACACAAATAACAAATACTCGCAACCCGACGTGTTAAAGGGGTTGTCAATCCCTTTTCGGTAACGGCGCCAGAAATTGGCACGGAGATGGGAGAAAGTTGTAATAAATTGGATAAATAGATTGCAAATAAAATAAAGTGCAGAAAAGTATTTTTGTATTTTTGGTTGAATAGATCTGAAAATAAAAGCAAATGAAAATAGATCGTGAAGGCAAATATATTAAAGAAGAGACCCGGGGGCCGTAGGTTTCACTAGTGGCTTCTCTCGAGAAAAATAGCAAACGGTGGAATAACAAATTACTGTTGGGAAATTGATAGAACTTCAAATAATGATGACGATATCCAGGCAATGATCATTATATAGGCATCACGTCCAAGATTAGTAGACCGACTGCTGCCTGCATCTACTACTATTACTCCACACATCGACTGCTATCCAGCATGCATCTAGTGTATTAAGTTCATGAAAAAATGGAGTAATGCAATAAGAATGATGACATGATGTAGACAAGATCTATTTATGTAGAAATAGACCCCATCTTCTTATCCTTAATAGCAACGATACATACATGTCGGATCCCCTTCTGTCACTGGGATCAAGCACCGTAAAATTTAACCCATCACAGAGCAGCTCTTCCCATTACAAGATAAATAGATCAAGTTGGCCAGACAAAACCCAAATATCGGAGAAGAAATACGAGGCTATAAGCAATCATGCATATTAGAGATCAAAAGAAGACTCAAATAACTTTCATGGATAAAAACATAGATCTGGTCATCAACTCGAAGTTCATCGGATCCCAACAAACACACAGCAAAAAGAGTTACATCATATGGATCTCCAAGAGACCATTGTATTGAGAATCAAGAGAGAGAGAGAGAGAGAGAGAGAGGAAGCCATCTAGCTACTAACTATGGACCCGTAGGTCTACAATGAACTAGTCACGCATCATCGCAGAGGCACCAATTAGGATGATTAACACCTCTATGATGGTGTTTAGATTGGACCTGGTGGTTCTGGAACTTGCGGTGGCTGGAATTGATTTTTGTCGACTCCCCTAGGGTTTCTGTAATATTGGGGTATTTATAGAGCAAAGAGGTGGTGCCTGAGGCCACCGAGATGGGCATAACCCATCTGGGTGCGCCTGGGCCCCCAGGCGTGCCCTGGTGGGTTGTGCCCCCCTCGGGGCACCCCTTTGGTACTTCTTTGGCCCATCTTGTGTCTTCTGGTACAGAAAAAATCCACAAATTTTTTTGCTCGTTTGGACTCCATTTGGTATCAATTTCCTGCAATGTAAAAAACAAGCAGAAAACAGCAACTGACACAGGGCACTATGTCAATAGGTTAGTACCAAAAAATGATATAAAATGATTATAAAATGATTGTAAAACATCCAAGAATGTTAATATAACAACATGGAACAATCAAAATTTATAGATACGTTGGAGACGTATCATGCCCTTTTATAGTGGTTATCACGCCCTATTGGGGCGTGATGCATTCACAAGATTCGTCGCTATACCACAATACTAGTATATGAAACTCAAGATGCCAGGGCCTAATGGCGTGATCACCGTAATAAGCGATCCGGATAGAGTTCTTCTGGCCGAGAACAAAACAGCATCACTCGCCCTCGAAGCATTATCCGAGGCTCTCGCAGCCGAGGAATTAACCACGCTCCGCTCAATGGTGGATAGGGACGATGTAATCCTCAGCAAAAGGTCCAAATCAACATCTTTCAAGTTACCAGATGAAATCATCAAATTTCAAGTGCATCCAATGGACCCCAACAAGACATCATCCATTGGAGCTCATTTGGAGCCCGCGGGCGATGGGGCATTGCGCGCATTTTTTGTGTGCGAAAACTGGGACATATTCGCCTGGCACCCCTCAGATATGCCAGGAATCCCACGAATACTAGCTGAGCACAACTTGAACATAATTAAAGGCTTCAAGCTAGTCAAATAGGCACTATGCCGATTTTCTGAACCCAACCGTCAAGCTATGGTGAAGAACTAGCGACATTACTTGAACCCAGATTCATATGAGAAATCAAACACCCTGAGTGGTTGGCTAATCTGGTCATGGTGCCCAAGAAAGAAAAATCCTGGCGGTTGTGCGTCAATTTCAAGGACCTAAATAAAGCCTGCCCCAAGGACCCCTTTCCCTTACCCCGCATAGACCAGATCATCGATGCGACCGCCGCACATGACCCATTGTGCGTCCTCGATGCCTACTCCAGATACGATCAAATCAAAATGAACGAGTCTGACCAAGATGCAATGGCCTTCATCACCCCCTACGGGCCATTCTGCTTCAACACAATGCCCTTCGGATTAAAAAATGCAGGCGCTACATACAAGCGCATGATCCAAACATGCCTGGAAAATCAAATTGGCAAAACGGTCAACGCATACGTGGAAGAGATGGTCATTAAATCCAAACACGTTAGTCAGTTGGTGGATGACCTCCGCCAAACCTTCGATATCCTGCGGGCTTATGATATAACTCTCAATTTGGACAAATGTGTCTTCGGAGTTCCCGCGGGCAAGCTGCTTGGATTTATTGTATCCCATAGAGGAATAGAGGCTAATTCGGTTAAATCCGAGCCGTGTCCCAGCTAGCGGTCCCTACGAAGCTAAAGCACGTCCAAAAACTGGTCGGCTGCATGGCGGCCTTGAGCCGCTTTATTTCTCGCCTTGGTGAAAAGGCCCTACCACTCTAGAGGATGCTTAAACGGACCAACAACTTTGAATGGACTAACAAAGCAACGGCGGCACTGGAAGAAATTAAACCGTTATTGGTTGGCAATCCCATCTTAGCAGCGCCCAGCGGTGGTGAACCAATGCTGTTATACATCTCGGCCACAAATCAGGTGGTCAGTGCAGTTCTCGTTGTCAAATGATATACAGAGGGTCACAAGCTTTGGGTGAAAAAGCCGGTCTACTACATATCAGAGGTGCCCACCCCGTGCAAAACAAGGTATCCGCATTACCAAAAGATCGCCTATGCAGTTTTCATGGCATCCCAAAAGTTCCGACACTACTTTCAAGAGTGTTCGGTCACGGTGGCATCTGATGTACCGCTGAATGACATTAATTAACAACAGGGACGCCACATGCCGTGTAGCCAAATAGGCCATTGAACTCCTCCCTTTCAAAATTATATATTGACCACGCCGAGCTATTAAATCTTAGGTGTTGGCTGATTTTGTCGCTGAATGTACGGAAGCCGAGCTCCCCAGGGAATACAATATGTACTCTCATTGGACGATGTACTTCAATGGATCCAAAATGGTTTCCGGACTTGGTCCTGGAGTGATACTCACATCCCCCATCGGCGACAATATCCGGCACGTACTACAGATCATGTACACCAATTCCAACAACGCGGTCGAATACGAGGCTCCGTTGCATGGACTTCGGATGGCAGTGTCAATGGGCGTACAAAGGTTTGAGGTGTAGGGAGACTCTAATCTTGCAATCTCTCAAGTCAATGGAAAATTTGACACAAAAGTGATACGTCTCCATCGTATCTACTTTTCCTAATGCTTTTGCTCTTGTTTTGGACTCTAATTTGCATGATTTGAATGAAACTAACCCGGACCGACGCTGTTTTTAGAAGAACTACCATGGTGTTGTTTTTGTGCAGAAATAAAAGTTCTCAGAATTGGACGAAGCTTTTCGGAGAATTATTTTGGAATAAACAAAAATTACTAGAACCAAGACCCACTAAAGGGGGGGGGAGCTGCCCACATGGCACGAGGGCGCGCCACCCCCGTCTGGCGCACCCTGGTGGGTAGTGGGGCCCATGAGGCTCTGTTGACCCTAATTCTGATGGTATAAAATCCTATTTTTGGAGAAAAAAATAGGAGAGGAAGTTTCATCGTGTTTTACGATACGGAGCCGCCGCCACCTCCCGTTCTTCATCGGGAGGCCATATCTGGAGCCCGTTGAAAGCACAAGTGCTCCTTGGGTGATTTTGGTAATTAATGTCAACATATCTCTTGTTGGACTAACATTTTCATATAATATATTTCAGAGAGTTCAACAAAGGCGCGGCATGGACAAGAGGATGTGGAACCCCTTCAAGGTGCTAAGGACAAATATTGGCAAAAGCTTAAGACTCTTCATTTCTATTTTAGTGATCCAAGATCACATTGAATCCGTAGGAAAAGCCAATACTATTAAAAGGGGATGAGGTGCTGCTTAATGGTCTACTTGCTCAAAATGCTTAGTGATATGCTCCAAAGCCCTAAGCCACTTTCTCAATTCCAAATATGTCCAAAACCTATAGTCAAACTCGGCCCCACCAATTTGATTCATCCGGCGCCACTGAGTTCATTGACATAGCCACTGCCAGAAACCCTAATCAATTCAGTCTCACTGATAGGATCTCGGTCTCACTGAGATGGCCTTGCAAACTCTTTGTTGCCTTTGATGTCTACTGCGCAACCTTCTTCTTGTAGACTCGTGTTGGGCCTCCAAGTGTAGAGTTTTGGAGGATAGTAGCAAATTTTCCTCAAGTGGATGGCCCAAATAGCAAAGAGTCTCTTGTGTCCCCAACACACCCAATACAATGGTAAATTGTATAGGTGCACTAGTTCAGCGAAGAGATGGTGATACAAGTGTAATATGGATGGTGGATCTAGGTTTTCGTAATGTAAAAATATAAAAATAGCAAGGTAACTAGTAATAAAAGTGAGCGAAAACGGTATTGCAATGCTTGGAAATAAGGCCTAGGGTTCATACTTTCACTAGTGCAAGTTCTCTCAACAATGATAACATAATTAGATCAGATAACAATCCCTCAACATGTAACAAAGAGTCACTCCAAAGTCCCTAATAGTGGAGAACAAATGAAGAGATTATTGTAGGGTACGAAACCACCACAAAGTTATTCTTTCTGATCAATGTATTGGGCTATTCCTATAAGTGTCACAAACAACACTAGAGTTCATACTAAAATAACACCTTAAGACACACATCAACCAAAACCCTAATGTCACCTAGATACTCCAATGTCACCACAAGTATCCGCGGGTTTGATTATATGATATGCATCACACAATCTCAGATTCATCTCTTCAAAAAAATCACAAAGAACTTCAAAGAGTGCCCCAAAGTTTCTACCGGAGAGTCAAGACGAAAACATGTGCCAACCCCTATGCATAAGTTCACAAGGTCACGGAACCTGCAAGTTGATCGCCAAAACATACATCAAGTGGATCACGTGAATATCCCATTGTCACCACAGATAAGCACATGCAAGACATACATCAAGTGTTGTCAAATCCTTAAAGACTCAATCCGATAAGATAACATCAAATGGAAAACTCAATCCATTACAAGAAGGTAGAGGGAGAAGAACATCATAAGATCCAACTATAGTAGCAAAGCTCGCGGTACATCAAGATCATGCCAAATCAAGAACAAGAGAGAGAGAGAGAGAGAGAGAGAGAGAGAGATCAAACATATAGCTACTAGTACATACTCTCCGCCCCGAGGGTGAACTACTCCCTACTCATCATGGAGAGCGCCGGCGTGCTAGCGATGGCTGGCCCTCGCTCGGGGGCTCCAGACTCAGGATGACCAGTAGTCACAGTTTGGCTCATCGTCAAGGAACCCTATGTAAATTGCGTCCTGGTGCCTCACGGGGTTCGGTGCTTGGCGAAGACATCCCCGGAGGCTCCGCAACCTCGTGAGTCCCCCGGAGGCCTCACGGGCAGCATGCCACTGAAGGCTCCGGAGCTATCAGGTCACGAGAAGGAAGATCCCCCGACATGCTCCCTAGGCTGCTCCGGCACCCTAACCACATCGTCACTAGAGGAAGGTACCTGCATGAGGTCAAAAGCTCTGGAGGAATGCGCCCCCATGACGCAGGAACCCGCCAAGGGCAACGAATGCACCAAGCTAAGATATTCTAATCGTGCTAGGCGAGAACTTTTTCGATCAGTAATGATATAAATGCTGGAACACAAATAGGAACTACTTATATAGGGGCGCAAGCGCATGAGTTAATTACACGCGCCCATGGGGTTTTTCCATGGTTCTTAATGTAGGAGGTAAAAAACAAAGAGGCGGCCTCCCAAGGACCGCTGCTCCTGAGGCCTGGCTACACCACCGCCCGCGCTCAGTCGGAGTCCTCCTCCTGCTTGACGGGGGCACGGTGGTGAGTGATGTTGGCTTGAACTATGTCAGTATTTACCCAAAGAGGAAGGGATGATGCAGCACAACAACGGTAGGTATTTCCCTCAGTGATGAGACCAAGGTTATCGAACTAGTAGGAGAACCACGCAACACCACATAAACAGCTCCTGCGCACAAAGAATGAATACTTGCAACCCGATATGTTAAAGGGGTTGTCAGTCCCTTCCGGGTAACGGTGCGCCAGAAATTGGCAAGTGGACAGGAGAAAGTTGTAATAGATTTAATAAATAGATTGCGAATAAAATAAAGTGCAGCAAAGTATTTTTGTGTTTTTGGATTAATAGATCTAAAAATAAAAGTTGCAAATAAATAAAAAGGCAAATAGCAAAATAGATCTGAAAGTATATGATGAGAAAATAGACCCGGGGGCCGTAGATTTCACTAGTGGCTTCTCTCAAGAAAAATAGCATACGGTGAGTAAATAAATTACTGTTAGGCAATTGATAGAACTTCAATTAATCATGACGATATCCAGGCAATGAACATTATATAGGCATCATGTCCAAGATTAATAGACCGACTCCTGCCTGCATCTACTACTATTACTCCACACATCGACCGCTCTCCAGCATGCATCTAGTGTATTAAGTTCATGGAAAACGGAGTAATGCAATAAGAACGATGGCATGATGTAGACAAGATCTATTTATATAGAAATAGACCCCATGTTGTTATCCTTAATGACAACAATACATACATGTCGGTTCTCCTTCTGTCACTAGGATCAAGCACCGTAAGATCGAACCCATCACAAATCACCTCTTCCCATGGCAAGAAAAATCGATCTAGTTGGCCTAATTAAACCAAAAATTCAAAGAAGAAATACGGGGCTATAAGTAATCATACATATAAGAGATCAAAAGACTCAAATAACTCTCATGGATAAAAACATAGATCTGATCATAAACTCAAAGTTCATTGGATCCTAACAAACACACCGCAAAAAAGAGTTACATCAAATAGATCTCCAAGAGACCATTGTATTGAGAATCAAGAGAGAGAGAGGGGAAGCCATCTAGCTACTAACTGCGGACCAGAAGGTCTACAATGAACTACTCACGCATCATCGGTGAGGCACAAATGAGGATGATGAACCCCTCCATGATGGTGTCTAGATTGGATCTGTGGTTTCTGGAACTTGCGGCGGCTGGAGTTGATTTTCGTCGACTCTCCTAGGGTTTCTGGAATATTGGGGTATTTATAGAGCAAATAGGCGGTGCGGGAGGCGGCAGAGGTTGGCACAACCCACCTGGGAGCGCCTGGGCCCCCAGGCGTGCCCTGGTGGGTTGTGCTCCCCTCGGAGCCCCCCTCGGGTACTTTCTTGGCCCATCATGTGTCTTCTGGTCTAGAAAAATCACTAAAAAGTTTTGTTGCGTTTGGACTCCGTTTGGTTTTGATTTCCTGTGAAGTAATAAACAAGCAAAAAACAGCAACTCGCACTGGGCACTATGTCAATAGGTTAGTCCCAAAAAATGATATAAAGTTTCTATAAAATGATTGTAAAACATCCAAGAATGAACATCCAAGAATGATAATATAATAGCATGGAACAATAAAAAATTATAGATACGTTGGAGACGTATCAGCATCCCCAAGCTTAATTCTTGCTCGTCCTTGAGTAGGTAAATGATAAAAATAGAATTTTTGACGTGGAATGTCGCCTAACATGTTCATCACATATTTTTTTCTTTGTAGCATGGACATTTGGACTTTTATATGATTCAAAGCAATAGTCTAGTTTTGACATGAAGATTTTAATACTCAAGCATATCAACAAGCAACCATGTCTTTCAAAATATCAACACTAAAGAAAGCTATCCCTAGTCCATTATTCTCCATCATTGATCCATTCATGAAACACACTCGCATAATAGCTATACCCAATGCTCAAGTACGATACCAGTGCCCCTTAGTTGGTGCTTTATAAGAGATGATGTAGACTCAAATAAAAATAAATTGCATAAAGTAAATAGAAAGGCCCTTCGTAGAGGGAAGTAGGGATTTGTAGAGGTGCCAGAGCTCAAAGCGAAAAAGATAAAGATAAAAACATTTTGGGTGGCATGCTTTTCCTGTCAACGAAAATGATCGAGTAGTTCCCAATACTTTCCATGCTAGACATGTCATAGATGGTTCCCAAACATAAAATAAAGTTTATTCCTTCTTCCACCATACTTTCACATTCCACAGCTAACCGAATCCACGGGTGCCGTCCATACCAACACTTTCCAAGGAACTTATTATTTGACAACATAAAGTAAATTCATTTTTCATTTTGGGACTGGGCATCCCTAGTACCTTGTCGTACTCTCATGCAATGACAAGTGAATAAACACTCATCTTGAGAATAACTCATCTAGCATGGAAAAATATCAGCCACCCCCTACCGTTTCATGAGCAGTACGAGCACACAAAAGAGAAATTTATTTTGAAAATTAGAGATGGCACATACAAATTTTATTAGAAAGGAAAAAGAATACCGCATCTAGGTAGGTATAGTCGACTCATGTGGCAAACTAGTTTAAGGATTTTGGATGCACAAGTGGTGATCATATTTAGTGCAAATGAAGGCTAGCAAAAGATTGAGAAGCATCCAACCAAGAAACGAAAAATCTCATAAGCGAGCATTAAGCATAACTAACACCGAATAATGCACCACAAGTAGGATGTAATTTCATTGCATAACTATTGACTTTCGTGCTTGCATAGGGAATCACAAACCTTAACACCAATATTCTTACTAAAGCATAATTACTCATCAACATGACTCACATATTATATCAACATATCGCAAAATATTACAAGGAATCAAGTTTATTTTGTCCAATGATCTTCATGAAAGTTTTTATTATATACCTCTTTGATATCTATCACTTTGGGACTAATTTCATATGTTGCTTTTGATAGCTCATACAAATCTAAGTGAAGAACATGAGCATAAATTTTTTCTTCTCTCAAAATAATTTAAGTGAAGCAAGAGAGAATTTCTTAATTTTTTTACTAACTCTCAAATAAATATAAGTCAAACATTAGAGAATTTCTTTGAAAATAATAAAGCACACCATGCTCAAAAAGATATAAGTGAAGCACTAGAGCAATTCCATAGCTCATAAAGATTTAAGTGAAGCATAGAGAGCAATTTTGACCAGTCATGGCATAATTTTGGCTATCTCAAATAGGTGTGTCCAGCAAGGATAGATGACTTAAAACAAAAGGTAAAACAAGCAAAGACTCTTATCATACAGGATGCTCCAAGCAAGACTCATGATATGTGACGAATAAAAATATAGCTCCAAGTAAAATACTGATGGTCGTTAGAAGAAAGAGGGGATGCCACTCGGGGCATCCCCAAGATTAGTTGCTTGCTTATCTTTTTAGATAATAGCTTGGGATTCCATGGCCATCCCCAAGCTTAGGCTATTCTTGCTCCTTATTCCTTCATCCATCGTGATCTCACCCAAAACTTGACAACTTCAATCACACAAAACTCAACAAAACCTAAGATCCGCTAGTATAACAAAGCAAATCACTACTCTAAGTACTGTTGCAAACCAACTCATATTTTATTTTTGCATTATATCTACTATATTCCAACTTTGGTATATCTTATACCATCCAATACAAACCATAATTCATTGAAATAAGCACACAATGCAAAGAAAACAGAATCTGTCAAAAACTGAACAGTTTGTAGTAATCAGGGAACTATGTATACTTCTGTAACTCAAAGCATTCTGAAAAAATAGGACAACCTGGGAAATTTGTATATCAATCTTGTGTAAAACATTCATAGGAAAAGCACGCTTCAGTGATTTATGAAAATTATTTTTCTGAGCGCAAAAGTTTCTGTTTTTCAACAAGATCAAATCAACAATCACCCAACATGATCCCAAAGGCTTTGCTTGGCACAAACACTAATTGAAACACAAAAGACACAATCATAATAGTAGCATAATTGTGCAAACACTCAAGAATAGAAAGAAAAATACAAAAATAAATTGTATTCATTGGGTTGCCTCCCAACAAGCGCTATCATTTTATGCCCCTAGCTAGGCATAATGCAAAGGATCTAAGTATTGTCACCTTTGTTTCTAGATCCATAAGATGCCCTCATTATTGATTCATAAGATGGCTTAAGTATAGTTCTAGGAAGTGTTTCATACCCTTCCTTAGTGTAAATTGAAATTTAATATTGCCTACTTTCATATCAATCATGACACCGATAGTACATAAAAACGTTCTACCAAGAATAATTGAACAAGACGGATTGCAATCAATATCATGAACAATAAAATCTATGGGCACATAATTCCTATTTGCAAGAATAAGAACATCATTAATTCTTCCCATAGGCTTTTTAATAGTAGAATCCGCCAAGTGCAAATTTAAAGAACATTCTTCAATATCGGTAAGACCAAGCACATCAAATAAAGATTTTGGAATTGTAGAAACACTAGCACCCAAGTCACATAAAGCAAAACACTCATAATTTTTAATCTTGACTTTGATAGTAGGTTCCCATTCATCATGTAATTTTATAGGAATTGAAACCTCTAATCCAACTTTTCTTCTAAAGCTTTCATCATAGCATCAACAATATGTTTAGTAAAAGCTTTATTTTGTTCATAAGCATGGGGTGAATTTATCATGGATTGCAACAAAGAAATACAATCAATCAAAGAGCAATTATCATAATTAAAGTCTTTGTAATCCAAAAGAGTAGGCACATCACTAGTTAAAGTTTTGACCTCTCCAAACCCACTTTTATCAATTTTCTCAACAAGATTTTCACCCTCCAAATTATTGGGATGCCTTCTAACTAAAGTTGATTAATCTCCAATCCCGTTATAATCAATTTTAGTCTTACTAAACAAGGAATCAATAGAAGAAACACCAATCATTTTAAGATCTTGATCACTTTTATGAAAGCAATCACTAGAAAGGGCTTTTTCTAAAAATTCTATTTTAGATTTAAGCATAGTTGTTCTTTTCTTACTTTCATCCATAGAAACATATAAAGCTTTAATTGATTCCTCAACCTTAGGCACAATTTTTTTTTTCATCTTGAGATTTTCTACATCATGAGAAATTCTATCAATACTTTTAGACATATCATCGATTAAACTTTTCTTCCATTGTAGCATTAAAAACCTTTTGAGTATTGATAAATTCTTTAATATTATTCTCAAGATTTGAGGTGTTCCTATTATTATTATAAGAAGGATTGCCATAGGAATTACCATAGTTATTAGAGGATTTACTAGGAAACGGCCTAGGATTAAAATTACCTCTATAACCATTGTTATTGAAATTGTTTCGAGAGATAAAATTCACATCTACGATGTCACTATTTTGCTCAATCAAGGTAGACAAAGGAACATCATTAAAATCAATAGGAGCACCTTTATTAGCAACCAATTTCATAAGAGCGTCAACTTTTTCACTCAGAGAAGAAATTTCTTCAACCGAATTAACTCTTTTACTAGTAGGAGCTCTTTCGGTATGCCATTATGAATAATTTGCCATGATATTATCTAGCAATTTAGTAACTTCACCCAAAGTAATTTCCATAAAAGTACCACCCACGGCGGAATCTAAAAGATTTCTAGAAACAAAATTCAATCTCGCATAAAAAATTTGTATGATCATCCAAAGATTTAAACCATGAGTAGGACAATTTCTTAGCATCAATTTAGTTCTTTCCCAAGATTGCACAACATGTTCATGCTTAAGTTGCTTAAAATTCATGATCTGCGTCCTAAGAGAAATAATTTTTGCGGGCAGAAATACTTAGTAATAAAGGCATCTTTGCACTTATCCCAAGAATCGATACTATTGCGAGGCAAAGATGAAAACCAAATTTTTGCACGATCTCGCAAAGAAAATGGGAATAATTTCAACTTCACAATATCATTGTCCACATCTTTTTTATTTTGCATATCATTGCGCCAAAAATTCCTTTTGATGTTGGCTTGAACACTTCGGTATTTCCCCAAAGAGGAAGGGATGATGCATCACAACAATGGTAGGTATTACCCTCATTGATGAGACCAAGGTTATCGAACTAGTAGGAGAACCACGCAATACCACATAAATAGCTCCTACACATAGAGAACAAATACTTGCAACCCGACGTGTTAAAGGGATTGTCAGTCCCTTCGGATAACAGCGCCAGAAATTGGCAAGTGCACGGGAGAAAGTTGTAATAGATTGAATAAATAGATCGCGAATAAAATTAAATGCAACAAAGTATTTTTGTGTTTTTGCATCAATAGACCAGAAAATAAAAGTTGCAAATAAATAAAAAGGCAAATAGCAAAATAGATCTGCAAGTATATGATGAGAAAATAGACTCGGGGCCGTAGATTTCACTAGTGGGTTCTCTCAAGAAAAATAGCATAAGATCAGTTAACAAATTACTGTTGGGCAATTGATAGAACTTCAAATAATCATGACAATATCCAGGCAATGATCATTATATAGGCATCACGTCCAAGATTAGTAGACCGACTCCTGCCTGCATCTACTACTATTACTCCACACATCGACCACTATGCAACATGCATCTAGTGTATTAAGTTCATGGAAAAATGGAGTAATGCAATAAGAACGATGACATGATGTAGACAAGATCTATTTATGTAGAAATAGACCCCATCTTGTTATCCTTAATGACAATGATACATATGTGTCAGTTCCCCTTCTGTCACTTGGATGTAGCACCGTAAGATCGAACCCATCACAAAACACTTCTTCCCATGGCTAGAAAAATCGATCTAGTTGGCCTAACTAAACCAAAGATTCGAAGAAGAAATATGAGGCTATAAGTAATCATTCATATAAGAGATCAAAAGACTCAAATAACTTTCGTGGATAAAAACATAGATCTGATCATAAACTCAAAGTTCATCTGATCCCAACAAACACACCGCAAAAAAGAGTTGCATCAAATAGATCTCCAAGAGACCATTGTATTGAGAATCAAGAGAGAGAGAGAGGGAGAGAGAGAGAGAGAAAGCCGTCTAGCTTCTAATACGGACCGGAAGATATACAATGAACTGCTCACACATCATCAGAGAGGCACCAATGAGGATGATGAACCCCTCTGTAATGGTGTCTAGATTGGATCTGTGGTTTCTGGAACTTTCGGCGGCTGGAATCAATTTTCATCGACTCCCCTAGGGTTTCTGGAATATTGGGGTATTTATAGAGCAAAGAGGCGGAGCAGGAGGTGGTCGATGTGGGCACAACCCACCTGGGCGCGCCTGGGGTGGGTTGTGCTCCCCTCGTCCCCTCGGAGCCCCACCCCCTCAGGTACTTTCTTGGCCCATCGTGTCTTCTGGTCCAGAAAAAATCACCAAAAAGTTTCGCTGTGTTTGGACTTTGTTTGGTATTGATTTCCTGCGAAGTAAAAAACAAGCAAAAAACAACAACTGGCACTGGGTACTATCTCAATAGGTTAGTTCCAAAAAATGATATAAAGTTTCTATAAAGTGATTGTAAAACATCCAAGAATGATAGTATAACAGCATGGAACAATTAAAAATTATAGATACCTTGGAGACGTATCAGTGAGGCGGCTCGACGTCCTCCTGAGCGGCGTGCCGACGGGGCGGCTCATCACAGTCTCATTGCTCGAGCTTTCTTCGGAGGAGGCGCTGCTGCTGCTAGAGGTGCAACGACCAAGGGCATGTTCACCACCAAGGACTCCGTTGCCGTGCTGGCCGTCGTCGTTAGAGGAGTGGTCGCTGTTGTCGCCATCGCCTTCTGTGCAGCACCCCAAGTGACTGTTGTCTTCCACGAAGACCCTGACAAAGAGCGTTGCCGCCCCGTCATGCTTAAAGTGGAGGGTGCACCTCCCCTTCAGGCCGCGGGTGCGAGCAAGTGACTGCCATCCGCGGGTCAGTAACACATGGTCGATGGAGATGACCTCAACCTCCACCCACGAGGACCCATTGCAGCAGCCGTCAGGCTGCAGTATAGCCCAACGGGTCCCACTGCCGGCAGCTCCTCCGAGAAGGAGCTTGGAAGCAGAAGCCATGTGCCAGGTGGGTCCTCCACCCGTACGACAAACTGACGAGCCGTGTCGCTCAAGCGGGCTTGCGGGCGCGGTGGCCGGCCGGCCACGACATGCCTTCCCCCTTGGCCACGGCTGCTAGAACCCCCGCAGCCGCCCCCACGGGAGAGGCCCTTTTCTCGGCTACTGGAGCTGGTGCGGGCCATCAGAGGCAGACGCCTGCGCCCCCATGATGACAATGTCGGTGCAGCCGCAAACTTGCGGGGACGGCCGCACCCTCTCTTGGGTGGAGGCGCCTCCGGCCCCTCCTGGGGAGTCTTGCTCTTCTCTTCGGCTGATAACCTCGTTACAGGCACCATGGTTGCTTCGGTGAGGTGGTGGATGCGACGGAGATAGGGGAAGGGGGGACAAGCGGGTGAAGATGGGCTAGGGGGCTCCTCCCCTCCCCCTTTTTATAGGCAAAGGAAGGCTAACCGGCTCCCTTCCACGTTCCGAGTATTGATGGCCCTGCTCACGCACCAGTCTTTTGTCAGCCTGGGTGGTTGCCAAGGCGACGTGGGGAAGTGGAGGCGTCAGCATCCCATCAAGCGCCACGCGTCAAGCCTGGCCCGCAGGCGATTGGGGCCTAAGGCGCTTCTTCCTTCCCTTGTTGGCTTCGCCTCGAAGCCAGCCCAAGTGCGCCTTGGGCCCGGGGGCTATTGTCGGTGTTCTGGAACGGGGGTGCCCAGAATTGCCTGCCTGCAGCTCACGGCATGGCTTCCTCGACAACCTGGTACGTCCCAGCCGCAAGGCCTCCAAGACAAGCCCCTCGCGAGGGCCCCCGGCCTCGTGAGGCGGATGACACCAAGACCTCTGAGGGAGTCCTAGATTAAGGGGTCCTCGGATGGCCGGACTATTGGGCTATGAAGATACAAGACAAAAGACTTCTTCTCATGTCCGGATGGGACTCTCCTTTACGTGGATGGAAAGCTTGGCGTTCGGATATGTAGATTCCTTTCTCTGTAACCGACTTTCTACAACCCTAGTCCCCTCCAGTGTCTATATAAACCAGAGGGTTTAGTCCATAGGGCAGAATCATAATCATATAGGCTAGACTTCTAGGGTTTTAGCCATTACGATCTCGTGGTAGATCAACTCTCGTAATACTCATATTCATCAAAATCAATCAAATAGGAAGTAGGGTATTACCTCCATAGAGAGGGCCCAAACTTGGGTAAACATCGTGTCCCCCGCCTCCTATTATCATTGACCTTAGACGCACAGTTCGGGACCCCCTAACCGAGATCCGTCGGTTTTGACACCGACGTTGGTGCTTTCATTGAGAGTTCCGTTGCATCGTCACCAAAAGGTTTGTGATGGCTCCATCAATCATCTGCAACAACGCAGTCCAGGGGGAGGTCTTCCTCCCCGAACAGATCATCGTATTCGGTGGCTTTGCACTGCGGGCCAACTCTCTTGGCCATCTAGAGCAGATCGACATCTACGCCCTTGGCCATCAGGTCAGGTTTGGAAGCTTGAATTACATTGCCGTTATACGCGGAGACTTGATCTTCGACGGATTCAATCCCATGACAGCCGCTCCCTGCCACCATGATGGACATGACCTAAATCTATCATCGGATCGTGCCGAGGAGATAGCGCTTGTAACTACTCTGGCCCTAAATCCGGAGTAGACTGCGTTGGCCGAGGACGGAAAGCTCAAACCCGTCACAGAAGCCATAGGCTCAGCGGCGTTAGAGCCGCACATAGATCCAACCTCGAGCGGGGCCTATGTCACCGGAATCTCGGATTCGTCTCCGGCCATAGGTTCCGAACCGCGTACATCCGCGCCCATCGAACCTGATCGGGCGCCGATCATTGAATTCAGTTCCAATGGACATCTTCCAGCACTCACCTTTTGGCATTATGCTAAACTCATTAAAGCCCTCTCCTTGTCAGGAGACTCTCAGCCGAAATATATCCGTTTTGGATTGGAGGCTGATGACGGAGAATTTCGTTGCCCACCCACCACCCACTGCATAGCCATTGTCGAAGACTTAACCGACATGCTCGACTACGACTCCGAAGACATCGACGGTATGGACGACGATGCCGGAGAGGAGCAGGCACAAAAACCATTGCTTACAGGGTGCTAGATAGCCACCTCCTCGTATGATGTATACATGGTGGATTCACCCAAAGAGAACAACGTCGACAATGAGAAGGATCCAGTCGAGGATAAACCTCCTGAGATACAACCAAAGCACCGACATCATTGGCGCCGCTCTAAACCACGCCGTGGAAAAAACAGCAATACCGGCATAGGAGAAAATAACACTCCGGACGATGCCGAAGACAATGAAGACCCCGTTGAGCCAACCTCCAAACAAGATGAACGGAAAGATGGGCGAGTTAGCCCTGATGAACATGCCATGAATGAAGACTCGGAGGATAGCAACTACCTTCCGCTCTCTGAGGATGAGGTGAGCCTCATCGATGAAGACCTTATCGTGCCGGAGGAGCCCGTCGATCAGGAGCGCTTTAAGCGCTGACTAATAGCCACTGCAAGGAGCCTGAAAAAGAAGCAGCAACAGCTTCAAGCTAATCAAGATCTGCTCAATGATAGATGGACTAACATCCTAGCAACCGAAGAATACGGCCTTGAGCACCCAACCAAAAGTTACCCGAAGCGCAAACTGTTACCCGAATTTGATGATGAGGCGCTGGAGCCCATCCTACTAGCGCATAATGCGGCTGACCGACCACCATGTGGCCGGGACAAAGCGACAACTCAAGCCGAACACCAGCCCACACTACCTCGCCGTAAAAACAGAGACACAACAGCTCAGGGATACACATATGACTTGCGGCATGACCTGGAAAACAGAGCAGGCCAGACCAGATCGATTTATGGATCGCGGGGGCGTGGCCCGATGCGCAATGATGGCCACCAAGCCGGACGGGACAAATATAACCACGTCCAAGCCGAAAACCGCAGACGAACTCCATCCGAGCTACGTCACGACTTGGCCTGATATAGAGGCACCGCACACCCCCTTTGCTTCACTGATGAAGTAATGGAACATGAATTCCCGGAAGGGTTTAAACCCGTGAACATCGAATCATATGATGGGACAATAGACCCCACGGTATGGATTGAGGATTTTCTTCTCCATATTCATATGGCCCGTGGAGATGATCTTCACGCCATCAAATACCTCCAGCTAAAACTCAAGGGACCTGCTCGGCACTGGCTGAATAGTTTCCCCAAAAACTCAATTGGCAGCTGGGAGGACTTGGAAGACGCATTCCTCGACAACTTCCAGGGTACATATGTCCGACCTCCGGATGCCGACATAGTTCAACAGCCTGGAGTGTCAGCCAGGAAATTTTGGACTAGGTTCTTAACTAAAAAGAACCAGATCGTCGACTGTCCGGATGTCGAAGGCCTAGCGGCCTTTAAACATAGCATCCATGACAAATGGCTCGCCCGACACCTCGGCCAAGAAAAGCCAAAGTCCATGGCAGCCCTCACGGCACTCATGACCCGCTTCTGTGTGGGCGAAGATAGCTGGCTAGCCCGTAGCAATAACAACACAAGCGAACCAGACACTTCTGAAGCCAGAAACAGCAATGGCAAGCCCCGACGCAACAGACACAAGCGTCGAAGCAATGGTGACAATGCTGAAGACACGACGGCCAATGCCGGATTCAGTGGCTCTAAATCCGGTCAGCGGAAGAAGCCATATAAAAGAAACAATCCGGGCCCGTCCAGTTTGGACCGCATACTTGATCGTCCATGTCAAATCCATGGCACTCCTGATAAACCAGCCAATCATACCAACAGAGAGTGTTGGGTTTTTAAACAGGACGACAAGTTAAATTCCGAGAATAAGGAGAAGGGGTCACAAAGCGAGGATGATGACGATGAGTCCCGGCCACCGAACACGGAGGGACAGAAAAAGTCCCTCCCCCCCAAGTTAAAATGGTGAACATGATATACACTACCCATATCCCCAAGAGGGAGAGCAAGCGCGCGCTGACGGACGTCTACGCGATGGAGCCAGTCGCCCCAAAGTTCAACCTGTGGTCGTCCTGTCCGATCACATTCTATCGCAGGGACCATCTGACCAGTATCCGTTAGGGCGGCTCAGCCGCACTGGTCCTCGATCCAATCATTGATGGATTCCATCTGACGCGAGCCCTCATGGACGGCGGCAGCAGCCTGAACCTGCTCTATCAGGATACAGCGCACAAAATGGGTATTCATCCCTCAAAGATCACACCCACAAAAACTACCTTTAAAGGAGTCATACCAGGTGTAGAGGCCCTCTATACGGGCTCAATCACACTGGAGGTGGTCTTTGGATCCCTGGACAACTTCCGCACTGAAGAGTTGGTCTTCGATATCGTCCCTTTCTGGAGTGGCTATCACGCACTGCTCGGACGTACCGCTTTTGCTCGCTTTAATGTGGTCCCACATTACACCTATCTCCAACTTAAGATGCCCGGTCCACGCGGCACCATCACGATAAATGGAAGTACGGAATGCTCCCTCCTTACAGAGGAGCATACTACGACTACTGTGGCCGAAGTACAAAGCGGCCTTATCAAGCCACACATTTCGTCGGCCATCAAGCCGTCGGTCTTTATTAGACAGGACAATCAATCTCAGAGCTGAATTAGAAGTTCGGCCTCCGCCATCTACCCCATATAGCCGCGAAGTATGTCCCGCACGCATAATTATACACTTAAAATACCCTGGTCATTGGCGGAGGCACAATGCGGACAGCCCTATAATTATCCGCACTCTCATAGTCTTTTTCTTTTTCTAACCTTTTTTTTTATCTTTTACCATAGGTGACTATATTTGCTGAGAAGTCCTTTAACCAAGACAAGGCAGTGCACACGTGCGACAAGAGGTCCAAAAGCTTTTTTGTAGACCACGCTCTTTATTTCAATCCTGTAAAGTGCTCCTTTTTCTCAGCTTTCAAGTCTGAACAGCTTTATAGCATACTTCGACGTCACGAGTTTGGCCTTATATGCATCAGCTCCGAATCATGTCTTTGGTCAATAGTTGGATTGCTCGGCTCCTATGCTTACTACCTTATGTTCCGCTCTATCGGCTAGGGTAGTAAAGGGAGAACTACTGCGATTGTGTCCTGGTTCGTCCGGATGAGCACCTCAGTAGAGAAAGCCAAAAACTGACTGTCATGATGTGGTGAGAGCTGGTCAACCACTCGATAACTCATCGGAATCTTCGCGATTCCTTCCGTATTACACGAAGGACCATTCTTTTGGTCACGTATGCAAACACACCGTATTCAAATAACTGCGTACATGCCGGGGGCTATATCGTAGCCCCACCGTCAAACTCGTATGGCTAAGTGAAAGTGTTAAATCCCTATAGTCCGATTGCCTGGTTCGCTGCATTGACACCTCCTTAATGGACCAAGACGTTTGGTCAAGAGTCTTCCGAACACCCCCGCGTTATACGCGAGGGGGTTGAAGCCGACGACTGGTAAACTTTCAGATATTAAAAACGGTCGCACAGGAGGCACCAAAAACTTTTCAGGAAAAGTATAAAAACATAGACTTAAATATATCATGATATTGTTTTTACAATTTCGGTCGACTTCACTTAAACATAATATCTTTCGAGCACTGACCCTCTATCAAGCGGGCACTCTCTAGGACATCCTCAAAATAATGCTCTGGCGTGTGATGGTCCTTGCCTTTTGGTGAACTTTTCGCTGCAATATCGGTGGCCTTCATACTCGCCCAGTACGTCTTGACGCGGGCAAGGGCCATCCGTGCACCTTCTGTACACATTGAACACTTAACAACATCGATACGCGGCACTACATCAACAAACGCAATCCAAACAGAATGAAACCTTCAGGAGAGTTATTTTTGGAACAAACGCAATCCAGAGACTTGGAGTGGACGTCAAGAAAGAAACAAGGAGGCCACGGGGCAGGAAGGCGCTCTCGGG
>NC_041393.1:296188998-296222528 GCF_002162155.2 Triticum dicoccoides
GGCGCGCCCTCCACCCTCGTGGGCCCCTCGTGGCTCCCTTGACTGACTTCTTTCACCTATATATACTCATATACCCTGAAAACATCTAAGAGCACAACGAAACCCTATTTCCACCGCCACAACCTTCTGTACCCGTGAGATCCCATCTTGGGGCCTTTTCCGGTGCTCCCTCGGAGGGGGAATCGATCACGGACGACTTCTACATCAACACCACAGCCTCTCTGATGAAGTGTGAGTAGTTTACCATAGACATTCGGGTCCATAGTTATTAGCTAGATGGCTTCTTCTCTCTCTTTGGATCTCAATACAAAGTTCTCCTCAATCTTCTTGGAGATCTATTTGATGTAATTCTTTTTGTGGTGTGTTTGTCGAGATCCGATGAATAGTGGGTTTATGATAAAGATTATCTGTGAACAATATTTGAATCTCCTCTGAGTTCTTTTATTCAGGATTTGTTATCTTTGCAAGTCTCTTCTAATTATCAGTTTGGTTTGGCCTACTAGATTGATCTTTCTTGCAATGGAATAAGTGCTTAGCTTCGGGTTCAATCTTGCAGTGTCCTTTCCTAGTGACAGCAGGGGCAGCAAGGCACACATTGTATTGTTGCCATCGAGGATAAAAAGATGGGGTTTATATCATATTGCTTGAGTTTATCCCTCTACATCATGTCATCTTGCCTAATGCATTACTCAGTTCTTATGAACTTAATACTCTAGATGCATGATGGATAGCAGTCGATGTGTGGAGTAATAGTAGTAGATGCAGAATCATTTCGATCTACTTGTCGCGGATGTGATGCCTATATACATGGTCATGCCTAGATATTCTCGTAACAATGTGCTTTTCTATCAATTGCTCGACAGTAATTTGTTCACCCACCGTAATACTTATGCTATCTTGAGAGAAGCCACTAGTGAAACCTATGGCCCCCGGGTCTATTTTCCATCATATAAGTTTTCGATCTACTTTATTTTGCAATCTTTACTTTCCAATCTATATCATAAAAATACAAAAATATTTATCTTATTATCTCTATCAGGTCTCACTTTTGCAAGTGGCCGTGAAGGGATTGACAACCCCTTTATCACGTTGGTTGCAAGGTTCTTATTTGTTTGTGCAGGTACGAGGGATTTGAGAGTAGCCTCCTACTGGATTGATACCTTGGTTCTCAAAAACTGCGGGAAATACTTACGCCACTTGGCTGCATCACCCTTTCCTCTTCAAGGGAAAACCAACGCATGCTCAAGAGGTAGCAAGAAGGATTTCTGGTGCCGTTGCCGGGGAGTCTACGCACAAGTCAAGACATACCAAGTACCCATCACAAACTCTTATCCCTCGCATTATATTATTTGCCATTTTCCTCTCATTTTCCTCTCCCCCACTTTACCTTTGCGTTTTCTTCACCTCTTTACCGTTTTCCTTTCCTTTGCCATGGCCGTGTCGAAAAGGGGTAAGGGTTCTCTCCTGGGTTTTAGTACTTTGGATAGTCCCTCTGTCCTCTCTAAGCTCATAAATAATGATGCTATGGAAAGACCTACTGGGGTTATCAATGAGAGTTTGAATAATTTTGATGAATATGATCCCGTAATTTTTCGTTATTTACTTGATGAGTCTTTAAAAGATGCTTGGGATAGGCTATTAAGGATCCAAGCTAGCTATGTGCAACAATAACAAATTGAGATATACCTAGAAAGCTTTTATGTTGGCTTACCCTCTTCGTTCACGAAAGTTTTAGATTATATTTTTGAAGAAGGTTTTCTTGAGGGGGATGCTATAGATACCTATGAAAATATGAAAACTATATTTGGCACCCCATGAGTGAGAAGGTTGAATCCACCTTTCTTCTATGCTTTTATCAAAACAAAATTATCAAAGAGATGAAGGCTAGCTTAGATGCAAATTTCTGTAGCATGCCTAATCTTTCTTCCACCATTTATGGCAATGTGCTTTCCAAAAATAGAAAGATAAATGCTATAGATAAGAAATTTTCTCTCTTCTTTCCAAATACCAAAGATTGCAATACTTAGATCTATTCTCGCTTTTATGCCTAGCTAGGGCGTTAAACGATAGTGCTTGTTGGGAGGCAACCCAATTTTATTTTTGTCCTTTGCTTTTTGTTCCTGTTTAGTAATAAATAATTTATATAGACTATGGTTAGATGTGGTTTTATGTTTATGTTAGTGTTTGTGCCAAGTAGAACCTTTGGGAAGACTTGGGTGAAGTCTTTATGATCTTGCGGTAAAAAACAGAAACTTTAGCGCTCACGAGATTAGCTGCTATTTTTTTACTAGAGAGTGCTTTTAGGTTGATTATTTTTGCAGCTGATTAATAGAAAAATTCCTCACGTCCACCAATTTATTTCAGAATTTTTGTAGTTACAGAAGTAGTCAAAAGTTACAGATTACTACAGACTGTTCTGTTTTTGATAGATTCTGTTTTTCGTGTGTTGTTTGCTTATTTTGATGAATCTATGGCTAGTATCGGGGGGTATGAACCATAGAGAAGTTGGAATACAGTAGGTTTAACACCAATATAAATAAAGAATGAGTTCATTACAGTACCCTAAAGTGGTGGTTTGTTTTATTTCGCTAACGGAGCTCATGAGATTTTCTGTTGAGTTTTGTGTTGTGAAGTTTTCAAGTTTTTGGGTAAAGATTTGATGGATTATGGAATAAGGAGTGGAAAGAGCCTAAGCTTGGGGATTCCCAAGGCACCCCAAGGTAAAATTCAAGGACAACCAAAATCCTAATCTTGGGGATGCCCCGGAAGGCATGCCCTCTTTCATCTTCGTCCATCGGTAACTTTACTTGATGCTATATTTTTATTCACCACATGATATGTGTTTTGCTTGGAGCGTCTTGTATGATTTGAGTCTTTGATTTTTTTTGTTTACCACAATCATCCTTGATGTACACACCTTTTGGAGAGACACACATGAATCGGAATTCATTAGGATACTCTATGTGCTTCACTCATATCTTTTGAGCTAGATGATTTTGCTCTAGTACTTCACCTATATCTTTTTAAAGCACAGTGGTGGTTTTATTTTGTAGAAATTATTGATTGCTCATGCTTCACTTATATTATGTTGAGAGTCTTTTAGAACAGCATGGTAATTTGCTTGGGTTATAAAATTATTTCTAATATGATGGGCATCCATGTTGGGTATAATAAAAACTTTCATATGGAGTGCATTAAACACTATGATAAATTTGATACTTGATAAATGTTTTGAGATATAAATGTGGTAATGTTAGAGTCATGCTAGTTGGGTAATTATGAAATTGAGAAATACTTTTGTTAAAATTGGCAAGTCCCGTTGGCAAGTCCCGTAGCATGCACGTATGGTGAACGTTGTGTGACAAATTTGAAGCATGGGGTGTTCTTTAATTGCCTTCCTTATGAGTGGAGGTCAGGATCGCGCGATGGTTAACTCCTACCAACCCTTCCCCTAGGAGAATGCGTAGTAGTACTTTTCTTCGAGGGCTAATAAACTTTTGCAATAAGTATATGAGTTCTTTATGACTAATGTGAGTCCATGGATTATACGCACTCTTACCCTTCCGCAATTTGCTAGCCTCTACGGTACCATGCATTGCCCTTTCTCACCTTGAGAGTTGGTACAAACTTCGTCGGTGCATCCAAACCCCGTGATACAATACGCTCTATCACACATAAACCTCCTTATATCTTCCTCAAAACAGCCACCAAACCTACCTATTATGGCATTTCCATAGCCATTCCGAGATATATTTCCATGCAACTTTCCACAGTTCCATTTATTATGACACGCTCCATCATTGTCATATTGCTTTCAATGATCATGTAGTTGACATCGTATTTGTGGCAAAGCCACCTTTATAATTCTTTCATACATGTTGCTCTTGATTCATTGCATATCCCGGTACACCGCCGGAGGCATTCACATAGAGTCATACTTTGTCCTAAGTATTGAGTTGTAATTCTTGAGTTGTAAATAAATAGAAGTGTGATGATTTCCATTATTAGAGCATTGTCCATGTGAGGAAAGGATGATGGAAGCAATGATTCCCCCACAAGTCGGGATGAGTCTTCGGACTTTATGAAAAATAAAAGAGGCCAAAGAAGCCCAAATAAATAAATAAATAAGAGGCCAAAGAAGCCCACACAAAAAAAGAAAAAAAAGAAAAAAATGAGAGAAAAAGAGAGAAGGGACAGTGTTACTATCCTTTTTCCACACTTGTGCTTCAAAATAGCACCATGATCTTCATGATAGAGAGTTTCTTATTTTGTCACTTTCATATACTAGTGGGAATTTTTCATTATAGAACTTGGCTTGTATATTCCAATGACGGGCTTCCTCAAAATGCCCTAGGTCTTCGTGAGCAAGCAAGTTGGATGCACACCCACTTAGTTTCTTTCGATGAGCTTTCATACATTTATATCTCTAGTGCATCCGTTGCATGGCAATCCCTACTCCTCGTATTGACATCAATTGATGGGCATCTCCATAGCCTGTTTATTAGCTGCGTCAATGTGAGACTTTCTCCTTTTTTTTGTTTTCTCACATAATCCCTATCATCATACTCTATAGTGCTATGTCCATGGCTTACGCTCATGTATTGCATGAGGGTTCAAAAGGCTGAAGCGCGTTAAAAAGTATGAACCAATTGCTTGGCTAATGTAACATCCCTAAATTCTAAATTTTGGAATGTTATAAACAAATAGATAGATTTGATTGATTGTGTGAAATTGAGTGAAATTCGAAACCTTTTGAAAGTTAAATGAGAGGGAATAACAGGACCTTCCCAAACTTTCATTTTTGATTTTATGATCTTTGTGAATTCAAATTCTTTTCATCACAAAACCCTGGAGAGATGATGACATGACTTCTTCCATTCATTTAAATGACAAGGGGTGTTGAAAATATTTGAATTACATTTGGAAAATATTTCCAACCCAGAAACTTTATGCAACTCAATGATTTTCACGAGCGAAGATAAAATGACTTCTTCAAAACATATGAAATATGAGTTGGGAGTTTCAAAGAATTAAGTTCAAAGTTCTTTTGAATTTATTTTTCAATTTGGAGTTATTTGAATTTTATTCAAATTATTTTTCTCCAAAAATAAAATATATGGAAAATAGGGTAACATGATTCCCTACATCAGAAAATTGGAGAGAGATAAATTTGAATTCATTTTGGTATTTTTAAAATGATTTTCATTGGATTTTATTAGAGCAGCAGTAGTGTTTGATTTCTCTGAATTTGTGTGGATTTTATTTGACTCTATAAAAATGTTCAACTTGTAGGAAATCTTTTTCTGAAAATTCTGATATAATATATTTATTCTATTCTGTTTTTATTTATTTTTGTCTGTGAAAATGATTTTTTTAAAAAGAAAACTCTTCGGACCGACTGGGCCGAAGCCCAGCCGGCCCAGCGCCGCGCCAGCCCACCCTGGGTCGTCCCCGATCTCCAGCGGGAGACAGAACCCCGCACGACTCCGCTGCCGCCTCGACGTCCGTGCCGCGGCCGGAGTCTCCCCGCCGCCTTTGCCCCTCCTCCACGCCTTGCGCCTCCCCTCCCCTCCTTAAATAGCGGCCCCGGGCCCCGCCTCTCTCTCTACCGCACCGTCGCCTCTCGCCGCATCTGAGCCGCCGCCGCCGCCATCGAAAGCCGCCGCCGCCTGCCTCGCTCTCGGCCGCCGCCGACCCCACCTCCAGACGCGCCTCGCCGAGCCGCCCCTCCCCGTCTACTTTGCCGCCCTCCTGGACGACCGGAGCCACCGCCCCGGCCAGATCTGAGCCGCCGCCACCGCGTCGCTCCGCCTCGCCGCCGCACTTCGCCGGGAACCGCCACCGCCGCCGGTTTATTCGCCCGAACCGGTATAAACCGATTTAACCACCCCGTTTTTCCTTCGTTTTTTTTTCATTTTATTAAATTAGGTTTTGTTATTTTGTGAACGTACATTAGTTAGGTTCTGTTAGCGAGCGTTCGCTCGGTAGAGTTTTCTTTTTATTAATAGATTTTGGCCAATGACCCGTCCGTGAATATTTTTATTTACAGATTGGCCCCTGTTTTTCAAACAACCACTACTTTTCAACCGTTTATCCAAATCCAATGAAACCAACGCCCACTTCTTCATTATGATCCCCTCTATCCAGTAATCCAACTCAAACATGTTTTTGAAAGTTTAAAATTTGAATTAAAACAGTTTAGTATTTGAACTTCGTTTGATCGTAACTTGAGTTTTATAACTCCGATTTGAGTGATTCTTTTTGCATTTCGAAGCTCTAGACCTAAGCTTTTTGATAAGGCCAAATTCACACAATTTTGGTACTGTTAGAAATAGTTTTATGCTGCAAGAGTCGTTTGTTTGGTTTTGATGTTTTCCGAATCGTACTCTTCGTTCTTTTCGATCTTTTGAGTGATTGCTTATGTGGGGTTACCATTGCTTGCTCACGATAGATTGACCGGAGTGTGACGAGTAGAACCATCAAGAGTATTGAGTGCGAATCATCTTCATCAACATTGCAGGCAAGTTCACACTTTGATCATACCTTTTCTCATACCTAGTTTTTATGCATTAGATCTATCCTCAAATATTGCATGATTAGGATCTAATTAAATTGTGGGTTTTGGGAAGTAGATTGAGGTAGCACCTATTACCTGTTTTATTACCAAACCCTTGGGAGTTACTTCTACGTTTGCTTATTATGCCATGCTATGCTAGTGGACGTGGATTGGGTGAGTGAATTTCCATGACAGATGTGAGATTGTTAATTAATGGTTTATTTAAGGTGGAAACTTAAACACACATCTGGGTGGATTGAGGCACCTGGTTACTCCAGGACTTGCCTGTCTAGGCACCTGGGTTTCCAGGACTTGCCTGTATTTCTTCGGATCGCCACCCAGGCTCAAAGGGATCATGAGATTATTCAAACTAGAAACTTCCGTGTGCAGCCACATGCTATTATGGGCTCTATCATAGTTGACTAAGTTGTGCGAACTCTTACGGGGTGGACTAGCAGATGTAGGGGATGTAGGTTGGTACGGTCTACCCCTATGTAAGGTGCAAGTGCTTCTGAAAGACTATGTCTCGGTCATCCGTTTCTCAAACACCATGTAGTGCGAGAAACCAAGCGGAGGCGATCGAGTCATGTGGGGAAAAGTGCGCAAACCTCTGTAGAGTGTACAAACTAATCATGATTAGCCGTGTCCCCGGTTATGGACATCTTGAGTATCTAGTACTTGATTTTCCTGTGAATCTCATCATGTTACTTTAATTAAATATTGTTGGGTTTTAATGAGTACTTTTAATTGGGATTAAGAATGCTGTCAACCATTCTCAATGTTTAACAACCACCATGATAATTAAATAAATTTATTCCTTTGTAGTAGGGAAAAATTGGCTTTACGCAAAACTGTAACCATAGAGCTTTTCCACCAGCCAAATATGCATGTAGTGATAGCCTTTATTCATCATTGCTCTATGGTGTGAATTTGCCAGTACATTCAATGTACTGACCCTTTGTGGCTGCAACGTCTCATGTTGCAGGATCTTACGATGAGTAAGTGATACGTTAGGGTTATGATTTCCTATACTCAACTTTGCCGTTGGTGTTGATGGGAATACACAACCTTGTTGCTTCCGCTATATTTGGATTGAGGTAATAGTATTTACGTTACTTTATACATGTGATTTACCTCTGTTATAAATCCTCGAGTACTGTGTGTGTCAGCATACCGATCCAGGGATGACACTTAAGCACAGAGACTTGACCCATTCGGGTCGGGTCGCTACAAGATGGTATCAAAGCACATGTTGACTGTAGGACGTGACCCTAGAAACTGGCAAGCCCATAGGAAAGATTTTTCTCTACAACTTTCTTTTCAAAAGAATCTTTTACCTCTCTTCTCTTCTGAGCTTATTGAAATATTTCCTTTTAGTGAGACCATACCCTTTTCCCCTTTTGACCCCTCAAAGACTCGACTGATGAGACCACATCAAGAAGTACAAGATATCGGACAACTAAGACCATTTGGAATGAAGAGGATTTTACCATGTAAATGGAAACTACAACTGTTGAAGACTCTGAAGACTAGGAGAATTTGAAGGCTTTGAAGAATTTCCAGATTTGAATGACCTAGGAAGGCTACACATATGGAATCTGACAGACTATGGAAGCTGTCAATACACGAGATCAAGGTGTATCGGAGAAAGACCGGAATATGGAGCGTTAGAACTCAAAGTTTTGGTCAAGAAAGCCCCAAGATAGGAAATACCAACTATGGAATGATAGCTCATGACAAAGACATAGTCATAAACATGGATATCCATGATGCTATCGCTCGCTCATGTTATTGACACCGTGAGGTGTTAAGCACGCATCTTTCGGAAGAATTGGATGACAAAAGGGCTAATGGAGCACCTGCCAGCAAGAGATCAAGTTTTAACCTTAGCTGGTGTATCACTAGGATCTAGAGAATTACATCAGGAGTTTTAAGATGGATCTGCAGGAAGCCGTATTTGACAAGGAAGTAGTTCGTGAAGAACTCAGGACCTAGAAGCTGAAAGTAGCTAAGCTGGAGGAGCAAAACCTCGAGATACCAGAGATTCGTCAGGAGCTGAAGGATAGAAGGACATGGTTCATGTCAAGGAGGTTGAAACCCAGAAGTTTGGAACGCAACTCCAGATGTTAAAGGATGTCACAAGAGACTTCGTGTCAATAGAGATGATCTGGCAGAAGAACTTGAGAAGGACAAGTACGATCGGAAGAAGCCATCGTAGACATGACCAAGACTTGAAGAGTTTGATGACGTTGAGATCTATAGACCATTAGAAGACCAAACCCCTGTTTTATACCTACGTTAGATGCGACATTTGTGAGCTATCATTTGTTTGATGTTTTCCGACAGACACAATAAAACTGTCTTTTCAAAACTATTGTTTGTACTGTGTGCATCCCTCTCGATCTCTCTTATCCCACCCCAAACCCATGGACCCAATAGAAGATGAATGGAGATGAGCTTATATTTTCTGGATCGATGAGTCAATTGGAGACGGATCGATGGATTCAGAACATGGAGGATCACTTGGAGAATAACCCTATAACCGGAAAGGATATGACCCAGCATGCTCTTTAGTGTTTTGAAAGAGGTGCCGCTACTTGGTGGAGGATGTACCAAACCATCAATGTATGGCAAGGAGTAACCACTTGGAATGAATTTAAGTTGACCTTGCTAAAGTCTCGGTTTGTGTCCCAGAAATTGAAGCCTTATGGAAATGATATGAAGAAACCTTGTGCATACAAGCTTTGTGGAGAAATAGGACACAACCATAAAGAAAACAAGGATGAATACCCTCATAAGCGGAGGATTTCCAAAGGAGTTAGCCGAGGATTTTCAGGGAATTTCGGTTGGAGATTGTTCCCAAAGGTTTTGTTGCAGTAATAGAAGTTCAGTCTACATTGTTGGGAAAGATCCGTGAAGCTTAGAAGGATGACAAAGAGATTGCCGAGATAAAAGAGAGAATGAGCAAAGGAAAGGCCGAAGGTTTTCGTAAGGATGAGCATGACACCTTATGGTTCAAGGATCGTGTATATGTGCCTAATAATGCAAAGATCAGGAAGTAAATACTTCAAGAGGCTCATGACTCACCATACTCGATTCTCCCTGGAAACTCCAAAATGTATTTGGATTTGAAGGAGTGTTTCTAGTGGACTGGTATGAAGAAGGATATTGCGGAGTATGTAGTCGTAGTGATGTATGTCAGAGAGTAAAGGCAGAGCATCAGAAGCCAGCAGAATTACTGCAGCCTATGCCGATACCTGAATGGAAGTGGGATAAGCTTGGCATGGATTTCATTACCGGATTTCCCAGAACCGAACAAGATATGATTCTATCTGGGTAGTAGTTGATTCGATTGACCAAAGTGGCTCACTTTATCCCAGTGAAAACCACCTATACAAGTGAGAAGTTGGTCAAGATATATTTGACCAGCATCGTATGTCTGCATGGAGTTCCAAGGACCATCGCATCAGATAGAGGAACACAGTTTACCTCAAAGTTTTGGAATCAGCTGCACCAGACTTTGGGTACTAGGCTAGAGTTCAGTATAGCCTTTCATCCGCAGACAGATGGATAAATCGAGAGAGTCAGTCAGATTCTGGAGGACATGTTGAGAGCATGTGCACTAAATTATGGATCTAGTAGGGATGATAATCTACCTTACGTGGAGTTCTCATACAAACAACAGTTACCCAGCCAGTTTGAAGATGGCCCCTTTTTAAGCTTTGTATGGGAGAAGGAGCCAGACACGTTGATTTGGGATGAAGTTGGAGACCGTCAGTTGTTTGGACCAAATGTGATCAAGGAGTCAGAAAGAGAATGTTAAGTTGAATCGAGATAGATTGAAGGTGGCTCAGTCCAGGCAGAATAGTTATGCAGACTCAAAAACACAAGAAGGTAGTCTATGAAATTGGAGACAGAGCATGTCCTCGTATGTCCCCTCTGCGAGGAGTTAAAAACGATTTGGAGTTAAGGGAAATTTAGCCCCGAGATTTGTAGGACCATACCGAGTTTTGGAGCGTATGGGAGAAGTGTCCAACAAGTTGGAGTCACCCGAAGGACTGTCAGGAGTTCATGATGTGTTTCACGTTACTCAGTTGAAGAAGTGCCATGCGGAAATGGCCAATATTCCCCTGTAAGGACGCTTGACCCTGGAAAGGATAATGATGTTCCATGAAGTGGAGTGTGGACTCATAAGTATAAGTTTTATCTCGGTATGTGGGATATCCCACGAGGATGAAGAAGTGAATTACTATTGGATATAAAGGAGATATGACGTTGGAAATATGGATCAATGGAAATTCCATGATGAGTCTGAGTAATCACGTCTTAGTGTGATACAATAGAAGAAAGGAAGACAGTACATTTGGATGGATTTAAGAATGCTAGGAAACTGGATGTTGGAATAATGATCAGTTGCTCGATGATGAGTTCAAGGTATACAAGTGATGAGATGGGCCATAACCCATAGGCCCCAGGACCTGCCAAGAAGCAAGCACGTTCTTGCTAAAGGAGAAACCCCGGAAGAAGTTACGATTTTATCAACCGACGATTCTATAGGAGTTTACGCAAAACCTGAGAGTTGTTAAGGAACGATAGATGTTTGTTTGGCTTGCAGAATCAATGGATTTATCCGAACTTAGTTCGTTGAAGAGAAATTCTGCAATGCTTGTGAGGATGACCGAGTGTTAGAATGTGAGATTCGCTAAACCATGTACAAGGTAATGATTTGGGTGCGGGATGGATTGATCACCGTACCGACTTACTCTTATTATTCGCCTTGCTATGTGGGATGGTAAATCTGAGTGACTTACCTATAAAAGAGAGATGACGATATCAAAACCTTGTTTAAACCTTAGAATGGTATAGGTATTTTCCCTTGTACAAGGCAGCTTTTGCCAACCGTAGGTTATACGGTGAGAATGAAGCCCAGACCCATTTCCTGCAGGAGAAACCATAAATTGTTGACCACCATGAGATATCGATAGTTGTTTAGTATTGGCGCCAGACCCGTCAGCTAAGAAGACCCAGTCTCGGAATAACCTTACCAAGATGAAAGGATCAAAAAATTGAGGTAAAAGTTATGCCACTACCGGAAGAGCCCAGAGAAGGAATTTTCCGAGATCTGAGAAGACCGACACTGTCAACAATAAGGATGGAGTATATGAGTTTTATGGAACCATAACCATGTTTCTAAGGGTGGTAGCACCCCATACCTTCGGAGATGATCGATGGATTTTGAGAAGACCCCTACCCTAACCTATTTCTTGCTAGCCTCTCCGAATCTCGAGGACGAGATTCATTTTAAGGGTGGTAGATTTGTAACATCCCAAAATTCTAAATTTTGGAATGTTATAAACAAATAGATAGATTTGATTGATTGTGTGAAATTGAGTGAAATTCAAAACCTTTTGAAAGTTAAATGAGAGGGAATAATAGGACTTTCCCAAACTTTCATTTTTGCTTTTATGATCTTCGTGAATTCAAATTCTTTTCATCACAAAACCCTGGAGAGAAGATGACATGACTTCTTCCATTTATTTAAATGACAAGGGGTGTTGAAAATATTTGAATTACATTTGGAAAGTATTTCCAACCCAGAAACTTTATGCAACTCAATGATTTTCACGAGCGAAGATAAAATGACTTCTTCAAAACATATGAAATATGAGTTGGGAGTTTCAAAGAATTAAGTTCAAAGTTCTTTTGAATTTATTTTTCAATTTGGAGTTATTTGAATTTTATTCAAATTATTTTTCTCCAAAAATAAAATATATGGAAAATAGGGTAACATGATTCCCTGCATCAGAAAATTGGAGAGAGATAAATTTGAATTTGTTTTGGTATTTTTAAAATGATTTTCATTGGATTTTATTAGAGCAGCAGCAGTGTTTGATTTCTCTGAATTTGTGTGGATTTTATTTGACTCTAGAAAAATGTTGAACTTGTAGGAAATCTTTTTCTGAAAATTCTGATACATTATATGCCTATATAATATATTTATTCTATTCTGTTTTTATTTATTTTTGTCTATGAAAATGATTTTTTTTTCAAAAAGAAAACTCTTCGGACCGACTGGGCTGAAGCCCAGCCGGCCCAGCGCAGCGCCAGCCCACCCCGGGTCGTCCCCGATCTCCAGCGGGAGACCGAACCCCGCACGACTCCGCTACCGCCTCGACGTCCGTGCCGCGACCGGACTCTCCCCGCCGCCTTTGCCCCTCCTCCACGCCTTGCGCCTCCCTTCCCCTCCTTAAATAGCGGCCCCGGGCCTCGCCTCTCTCTCTGCCGCACCGCGTCGCCTCTCGCCGCATCTGAGCCGCCGCCGCCGCCGTCGAAAGCCGCCGCCGCCTGCCTCGCTCTTGGCCGCCGCCGACCCCGCCTCCAGATGCGCCTCGCCGAGCCGCCCCTCCCCGTCTACTTCGCCGCCCTCTTGGACGACCGGAGCCACCGCCCCGGCCGGATCCGAGCCGCCGCCGCCGCGTCGCTCCGCCTCGCCGCCGCACTTCGCTGGGAACCGCCACCGCCGCGGCTTTATTCGCCCGAACCGGTATAAACCGATTTAACCACCCCGGTTTTCCTTCGGTTTTTTTCAGTTTTTTTTCAGTTTATTAAATTAGGTTTTGTTATTTTGCGAACGTACATTAGTTAGGTTCTGTTAGCGAGCGTTTGCTCGGTAGAGTTTTCTTTTTATTAATAGATTTTGGCCAGGGACCCGTCCGTGAATATTTTTATTTACAGATTGGCCCCTGTTTTTCAAACAACCACTACTTTTCAACCGTTTATCCAAATCCAACGAAACCAACGCCCACTTCTTCGTTATGATCCCTTCTATCCAGTAATCCAACTCAAACATGTTTTTGAAAGTTTAAAATTTGAATTAAAACAGTTTAGTATTTGAACTTCGTTTGATCGTAACTTGAGTTTTATAACTCCGATTTGAGTGATTCTTTTTGCATTTCGAAGCTCTTGACATAAGCTTTTTGATAAGGCCAAATTCACACAATTTTGGTACTATTAGAAATTGTTTTATGCTGCAAGAGTCGTTTGTTTGGTTTTGATGTTTTCCGAATCGTACTCTTCATTCTTTTCGATCTTTTGAGTGATTGCTTATGTGGGGTTACCATTGCTTGCTCATAATAGATTGACCAGAGTGTGACGAGTAGAACCATCAAGAGTATTGAGTGCGAATCATCTTCATCAACATTGCAGGCAAGTTCACACTTTGATCATACCTTTTCTCATACCCAGTTTTTATGCATTAGATCTATCCTCAAATATTGCATGATTAGGATCTAATTAAATTGTGGGTTTTGGGAAGTAGATTGAGGTAGCACCTATTACCTGTTTTATTATCAAACCCTTGGGAGTTACTTCTACATTTGCTTATTATGCCATGCTATGCTAGTAGACGTGGATTGGGTGAGTGAATTTCCATGACAGATGTGAGATTGTTAATTAATGGTTTATTTAAGGTGGCAACTTAAACACACATCTGGGTGGATTGAGGCACCTGGTTACTCCAGGACTTGCCTGTCTAGGCACCTGGGTTTCCAGGACTTGCCTGTATTTCTTCGGACCGCCACCCAGGCTCAAAGGGATCATGAGATTATTCAAACTAGAAACTTCCGTGTGCAGCCACATGCTATTATGGGCTCTAGCATAGTTGACTAAGTTGTGCGAACTCTTACGGGGTGGACTAGCAGATGTAGGGGATGTAGGTTGGTACGGTCTACCCCTATGTAAGGTGCAAGTGCTTCTGAAAGACTATGTCTCGGTCATCCGTTTCTCAAACACCATGTAGTGCGAGAAACCAAGCGGAGGCGATCGAGTCATGTGGGGAAAAGTGCACAAACCTCTACAGAGTGTACAAACTAATCATGATTAGCCGTGTCCCCGGTTATGGACATCTTGAGTATCTAGTACTTGATTTTCCTGTGAATCTCATCATGTTACTTTAATTAAATATTGTTGGGTTTTAATGAGTACTTTTAATTGGGATTGAGAATGCTGTCAACCATTCTCAATGTTTAACAACCACCATGATAGTTAAACAAATTTATTCCTTTGTAGTAGGGAAAAATTGGCTTTACGCAATACTGTAACCATAGATCTTTTCCACCAGCCAAATATGCATGTAGTGATAGCCTTTATTCATCATTGCTCTATGGTGTGAATTTGCCAGTACATTCAATGTACTGACCCTTTGTGGTTGCAACGTCTCATGTTGCAGGATCTTACGACGAGTAAGTGATACGTTAGGGTTACGATTTCCTATACTCAACTTTGCCGTTGGTGTTGATGGGAATCCACAACCTTGTTGCTTCCGCTATATTTGGATTGAGGTAATAGTATTTACGTTAATTTATACATGTGATCTACCTCTGTTATCAATCCTCGAGTACTGTGTGTGTCAGCATACCAATCCAGGGATGACACTTAAGCACAGAGACTTGACCCATTCGGGTCGGGTCGCTACAACTAAAACCGGGGTTGTGCATGATGGGAGCATTATGTGTGACGAAAATGAAGCATGGCCAAACTATATGATTTTGTAGGGATAAGCTTTCTTTGGCTATGTTATTTTGATAAGACATAAACTTCTTGGTTAGCATGCTTGAAGTATTACAATTTTTATGTCAATATTAAACTTTTATCTTGAATCTTTTGGATCTAAACATTCATGCCACAATAAAGAGAACTACAGTGAGAAACATGTTAGGTAGCATTCCACATCAAAAATTCCGTTTTCATCATTTACCTACTCGAGGACGAGCAGGAATTAAGCTTGGGGATGCTTGATACGTCTCCAACGTATCTATAATTTTTGATTGTTTCATGCTATCATATTATCCGTTTTGGATGTTTAATGGGCTTTACTATGCACTTTTATATTATTTTTGGGACTAACCTTAGCGACCTGACATCAAACAGTCTGATCTCTATGCATCAGTGTCATCCCTGGATCGGTAATGCTGACACACACAATACTTGAAGGATTTATAACAGAGTTTCAATCACACACTTATTACATCGAATGTCTCAAAAAAGAACTTATTGCAATAAATATGGCTTAAGGCCATCTAAAGTCGATAACAGCGGAAGGCTTGGAAGATAAAGTGAGTCCATCAACTCCAACGGCATCACTGAGTGAAAGACAACGACCTATGGCACCTTACTCGTCGTTTGAAAAATTCTGCAACATGAACATTGCAGCCCGAAATGGGTCAGCACATGGAATATGCTCGCAATGTAACACAAGAGAGTAATGAACAGAATAAATGCTATCACTACATGCATATATGGCTGGTGGAAAGCTCTATGGTTACAGTTTTGCATAAAGCCAATTTTTCCCTACAACAAAGGAATAAATTTTATTTAACTATCATGGTGGTTGTTAAACATTGAGAAGGTTCCTACAACTCAATCCCAATTAATCATCATCATTAAACCCAATCAAATTAATTTAAGAGTGATGAGATCAACATGATAATCCAAGAACCAGATAATCAAGATGTCCATAACCGGGGACACGGCTAACCATGATTAGTTTGTACACTCTGCAGAGGTTTGCGCACTTTTCCCCATAAGACTCAAATACATCCATGGTTGGAGAACCGAGACGCAGTCTTTCTGAAACAATAACTCTTTACTCTGGGTGGATAATTACACCTACTTTCCCCTACATCTGCTAGCCCAGCACTGAAAGAGGTCTTGCAACTTACTCAACTATGCTAGAGCCCATAATAGCTTGTGGCTGCACACGGAAGTTTCTAGCATGAATAATCTTATGATCCCTTTGAGCCTGGGTGGCGGACCGTAGGATGATCACACGGGTACTCCGGGATATCCTAGGACAACACTGGATTCTCCAGGTGCCCTGACAACCACTGGGTACTCCAGGGTGCCTTCAAGCAATCCACCCAGATGTGTATTAAAGTAGCCACCTTAAGTTAACCGTTAATAATAATTGTCACAACTATCATGAATCACTTGAACCAAACCACGACTACAAGCATAGCATAGCAATATAAGCATAACGTAGAAGTAACTCCCATAGGTTTGATAATAAACAAGGCAATAGGTTCTACCTCATCATCTACTTCCCAGAACCCACACATTAATCAAATCCTAACCATGCAATTGTTTGAGGATTGATCTAATGCAATAAAACTGGGTAGCAAAGAGGTATGATCAAAGTGTTACTTGCCTTGCTGATGATCCATGAAACCTAGAGACTCGTAGTAGCACGCTTCGCACTCCAGATAATCTATCGCAAACAAACAAGCATACAATAAGCACTCAACTAGAAGCATGGGTAAAACTTAAATAATAGATCTAACCAAAAATTTCAACTTAAGAACTCCTCTTTGCAAAAAGAATCAAATCAAACAAAGCAACGAAACTCAAACTGCAAAAGAAACAAGCTCCGTTTACTAATATGGACTTAAGTCAAATTTTACAATAGCAAAAACTTCTTTAAGTTGGTTAAATAGAAAGAGGGCTTCGAGAGGAAACTCTAGGCGCTTGAATCGCCTGATTCCGATAAACGAGCGAAAAGAAAAACTAAAATAAATCAGGGCCGAAATCACGATCGAAAATAATCGCAGAAAAACCCTGGAAAAAGAAAAACTGACGATCAGGCTAACAGACGAACGTTCGCTGTCTGCGGCTAACGGGTGAAAACCGTTCGTTAAAATGAACGTACGAACAGGCGTTCGCTAATTAGCTAAACCAAAAAATGATCTAAAAAAACACGGGTTTTAAAAAAAATGGACGGTTTTTCTAACGAAAACCGTCGGCGGCGGTGGAAACTACCTCGACGAGGTCCGACGAGGGGCAGCGGGGTCGTCGCAGTGGTCGGTGACGGCGACAGGCGGCGGGGCGGCGGCGGGTGGTGGCGGGGTCGACGGCGTCGGCGGCGGCGAGGGGTGGCGGCATCGGCGGCGGCGGATCCGGCGGCGGCGGCGCGGATCGGCGGTGGCGGCTATGGTTTCGGGTGCGGACAGCTGGGCTGGGGGGTCCCGGGCGGGCCTTTTTAAGAGGCCGGCCCGACAAGTCCGGGTCGGGTACGGCCCGGCTAAGTCGGTTCTCTTTTTTTTAAATAATTCCGTGCGCAGAAAAACAAATAAAAGAAATACTAAACGGACTCCAAAAATCCTGAAATAAGTTTTCCTCGTCCGTTAAAAATATAGCGGACAGAGTGAACATTTATTTGGGCCTCTAATGCAATTTTGGAAAACACATATTTTTCCTAATTCGAATAAAATAGCGATAAAACTCTGAATTAAAATATTATTTGATTTTAATATTAAATCTCCAATATTTCTTTATTTTGGGAAAGTTATTTTATCCCCTCTCTTTTATTTTCATAAAAGAAATATTTCGAAGAGAAAATAATTAAAATCAAACAATCCTTTTTTCAAAATTTGAGAAAACTCAAATATGAAAATAACGAAATCTCCAACTCTCTCCGTGGGTCCTTGAGTTGCGTAGAATTTCTAGGATCAAGCCAAAATGCAATAAAATATGATATGCAATGATGATATAATGTATAACATTCCAAATTGGAAATTTGGGATGTTACAAACCTACCCCCCTTGAGATGAATCTCGCCCTCGAGATTCGAGTTGGCTAGAAAATAGGTGAGGGTGATCCTTCCGTAGGTATTCCTCTCGCTCCCATGTGGCTTCATCCTCAGTATGGTGGCTCCACTAAAATTTGCAGAACTTGATAACCTTGCTGCTTGTGACTCGGCTGGCAAACTCGAGAATCTTCACTGGTTTCTCCTCGTAGGTCAAGTCGATATCCAACTGAATCGCTTCTAGTGGCACTATATCTCTCAGAGGGATATCAACCATCTCTGCGTGGCTTCTTCAACTGGGAAACGTGGAACACATCGTGAACTCCTGACAATCCTTCGGGCAATTCCAACTTGTAAGAAACTTCTCCCATATGTTCCAAAACTTTGTATGGTCCCACAAAATGTGGTGCTAACTTTCCCTTAACTCCAAAACACTTAACTCCTCGAAGTGGGGACACACGAAGATAAACTCTATCTCCAACTTCGTAAACTGTCTCCTTGCGTTTAGAATTTGCATAGCTCTTCCACCTAGACTGGGCTACCTTGAGTCTATCGCGAATCAACTTAACCTTCTCTTCAGACTCTTTAATCAAATCTGGTCCAAACAACTGACGGTCTCCAACCTCATCCCATAACAATGGTGTCCTGCACCTCCTTCCGTACAAAGCTTTGAAAGGGGCCATCTTCAAACTGGCTTGATAACTGTTGTTGTAAGAGAACTCTACATATGGAAAATTGCCGTCCCAACTAGATCCATAATCTAGCGCACAAGCTCTCAACATGTCCTCCAGAATCTGATTGACTCTCTCGGTCTGTCCATCTGTCTGTGGATGAAAGGTTGTACTGAACTCTAGCCTGGTACCCAAAGTTTCATGCAAATGATTCCAGAACTTTGAGGTAAACTGGGTTCCTCTATCTAATACAATGGTCCTCGGAACTCCATGCAGACATACGATCCTGGTCATGTATATCTTTGCCAACTTAGCACTGGTGTAAGTGGTATTCACTAGGATGAAATGAGCTACCTTTGTCAAACGATCGACTACAACCCATATCGAGTCATAGCTGGAATGAGTCCTGGGCAATCCCGTGATAAAAACCATGCCTAGCTTATCCCACTTCCATTTGGATATCAGAAATGGCTATAACAATCCAACTGGCTTCTGATGCTCCGCCTTCACTCTCTGACATACATCACAAACTGCTACATACTCCGCAATATCCTTCTTCATTCCGGTCCACCAGAAACTATCCTTCAAATCCAGATACATCTTGGTATTTCCTGGGTGAATCGAGTACGGTGAATCATGGGCCTCTTGCAGAATCAACTTCCTGATATCCTGGTCATTAGGCACATAAACGCGGTCCTCAAACCATAAGGTATCGTGCTCATCCTCACGAAAACCTTTAGCCTTTCCTTTGCTCATCCTTTCCTTTATCTCGGCAATCTCCTTGTCCGTCTTCTGAGCTTCTCTGATCTTATCCATCAAAGTAGACTAAATCTCCAATGATGCTACATAGCCTCTCGGAACTATCTCCAAACATAGCTCGTGAAGATCCTCTGCTAACTCCTGGGGTAACTCTCCGGTCATGAGGTGTATTGACATGGCTCTTGCGACTCAACGCATCAGCTACTATGTTGGCCTTTCCGAGATGATAATGTGACCTCATATCATAATCCTTGATGAGCTCCAACCATCTCCTTTGCCTGAGATTCAACTCCTTCTGCGTGAAGATATACTTCAAACTCTTGTGATCCGTGTACACCTCACAATGGTTTCCGGTAATAAAGTGTCTCCATGTCTTCAACGCATGCACTACGGCTGCTAACTCCAAATCATGGGTAGCATAATTCAACTCATGGGGTTTAAGCTGTCATGAGGCATAAGAAACAACACTTCCCTCCTACATAAGCACTGCTCCAAGTCCTCGACGAGAAGCGTCACAATACACCTGGTAATCCTTGTGTTGATCTAGAAGAATCAACACTGGAGCCGTAACCAAATGTTTCTTCAATTCCTGAAACTGGCCTCACATTCCTCAGTCCATTTGAACTTGGTGTCCTTCTTTAACAGCTCCGTCATGGGCTTTGCAATCTTCAAGAAATTCTCAATGAACCTCCAGTAGTATCCTGCGAGTCCTAGAAAACTCCGGATCTCTCCAACTGATGTGGGTGCTTCCCAATTTGTCACAGTGACAACCTTGGTGGGGTTTATTGTTATTCCTTCTCCGGATATAACATGTCCGAGGAATCCAACTTCCTTCAACAAAAACTCACACTTGCTGAACTTGGCATATAACCGATGTTCTCTGAGCTTCCCAAGTACCAGACGCAAATGCTCCTTATGCTCCTCTTCATTCTTCGAGTAGACTAATATGTCATCGATGAACACCACGATGAACTTATCCAAAAACTCCATAAACACCTTGTTCATCATGTTGATGAAATAGGCAGGTGCGTTAGTCAGACCAAATGACATAACGGTATACTCATATAGCCCGTACCTCGTGGTAAAAGATGTCTTAGGTATATCCTACTCTCGAATCTTCAGCTAGTGGTATCCTGACCGCAGATTGATCTTGGAAAATACTTTAGCTCCTTGCAACTGGTAGAACAAATCATTGATCATCGGCAGTGGGTACTTGTTCTTGATTGTCACTTCATTCAATCCCCGATAATCAACAACAATTCTCAACGATCCATCCTTCTTCTCCACTAGAAGCACTGGTGATCCCCAAGGTGACGAACTTGGGCGAATATAGCCTTTATCCAGTAACTCCTTAATCTGCTTCTTAATTTCTTCCAAATCCTTTGCGGGCATCCTATACGGTCTCTTAGATATTGGCCATGTGCCTGGCAAAAGCTCAATCAAAAACTCAATGTCTCTATCCGGTGGCATGCCTGGCAACTCTTCTGGAAATACATCAGGGAAATCCTTCACCACTAGTACTTCCTCCTGTACAACTCCTGATAAGGAATTCACTTGAGTCCTCTTCGACACATGTTGGGATACATACTTAATCCTTCATCCTTCTGGGGTGGTGTGCATAATCGACATACTAGCGCAATCGATGTTTCCTCCATACATCGATAGCCAATCCATACCGAAAATCACATTCAAACCTTGCGACTCCAAAATTATGAGGTCTGAGGGGAAAACATGCCTACCTATGGTCAATGGCATCTGAAAACATCCTTGGCTTGCCATATGCTCTGCTCCTGGTGAGCTTACTAACATAGGTGCTCTAAGAACTTTGGTGGGCAGTTTATACTTATCCACAAATCCCCTTGATATGTATGAATGTGATGCACTAACATCAAAAAGAACGATTGCAGTAAATGACTTAATCAAAAACTTACCTATTACTGCATCAGGCTGGGCTTCAACCTCCTCCATGTTAACGTGGTTCACTTGTCCCCTATTGAAAGGGTTGGGCTTCTTCCCAGAGCTTCCATTGCCATTTCCATTCTTTGCTTCAGAACACTCCGTGGCGTAATGTCCGTTCTTCCCGCACTTGAAACAAGTAATGTGACTTAGATCCTTCTTGGCGGGTGTTGCTGGGTTGGAATGGTTCTGGCCATTGCTTCCTCCATTACTATTCCCATTCTTGGGGCCACTATGGTTGTGCGAACTTCCTCCATTGTGATTGTGACCTCCATGGTTATGTTGAACGTGTCCTCCCGAGTTCAGGGTAAAACGGGGCCTCTGTTGAGCTCCAGAATTATACTTCCCTTGTCCATACTTCCTCTTGCGGTTGTCAATCTGCTACTGCTTCCCTTCAATCATGAGAGCTCTATCTACCAACTCCTGGTAGTTGTTGAAGGTTGCCACCATCAACTGCATGCGCAGCTCATCATTCAGTCCTTCCAGAAACTTCTCCTGCTTAGTTGCATCTGTAGCAACATCATCTGGGGCATAGCGTGCTAACTTGCTAAAATCATCCACATACTGGCCCACTGTGCGTCCTCCTTGGTGCAAGTTGCGAAACCCGCGCTTCTTCATGGCCATAGCTCCTGCTGAAACATGGGCAGTACGAAAAGCCTGCTGGAACTGGTCCCATGTGACAGTGTCGATGGGGTAAGTGGCTGTGAAATTCTCCCACCTTGATGATGCGGGTCCATCAAGCCGATGTGCGGCAAAACGCTCTCTCTCCGCATCTGTGCATCCAGCAGTGGTCAACTCCCTCCCAATCTTGCGGAGCCAATCATCTGCAACAATCGGTTCAGTGCTACTGGAGAACACCGGCGGATTCAACCTTAGGAAATGGGTTAAGTGATCAACAGGAGGTGGTGGTGGTGGGTTGTGGTTGTTGTTGTTCCCAGATTCTGATTCTGGACTAGTATCTGCATCAATGCATTCTGCTGCTGGATCAACTGAGTGAGCTCCGGTGGGAAGGCAAATCCATTATCGCGTCTCGGAGGCATCTAAGGGTTTAGAAAAGATGAGAAAAATATAATAGAATGTGCTCTAGAGGGAAAACACTACCCATATGCACATGAGACAAACACAAACATATCACTTCAATCAATTTCAGGCAAGGGCATACAACGGTCTAACTGTCGTTACAAGTGCTTGGACTATACTATGTACATGGGGGAATACTACTACCGATATGGTGGTCAACTAGAAAAATTGATCGGTGGAAGACTCCATGATATCTGCTCCAGCTTCATCAACAAAGTCATCATCGCTATCGTCGGGGTCTGAGTCGGTGTTGTCGATGATGATGTAGTTCTCCGGGCAAGTGGAATCGTCGTCTTCTCCTCCTGGCGCGGGGTCTCCCATGAATACTCCTAGCTTCTTGATTAGATCGTCATTCTTCTCCACGAGTATCGTCATTTCCTGCTCATATCCATCGCGTGTATTCTGGAGTTCTTCCTCTAGCTCCGTGATCCTGGTCATTGCCTTCTTTAGATCTCTCATGCTTGCGCACATCGGGTTCTCCTAGCGACGAATGTGCTGGTTTAACTCCTGGATGAAAGCTGCAATGGATCTATCCTTCCTAGTGATGATCATCTCCCATTGCTCATCTCGGCGCCCACAAATCTGGTAGATAGTATCCTTGACATCCTTGTGGTAAACTTCTCCAATGCGTCCCATGGTAATGTGGGCTGCCATGCTCTTTCCTAGACTCCAGGTTGGTGCGTCAAAGGAAAACTCTATGGGCTCAGTGACTGGCATGAACGTCCTTCCTGGAACTTGAACTTGAAACATCCAATGCTCCTCTTCTGGTAAAGTGGTGATGTAGGTCCCGATGAAGCTTGGTATTCTGATGTTCAGGTATCTAGTGACTTCCTTCAAGTGTCGTCCAAAAGGTGTTTCTTCATCCGGTTGAGTGAACTTGTTCCTTGCACCCGCCATCCTAAAGAGTAGAAAAAGGAGAGGAGTCAGAAATGAGAAGAGTGTAGTGATCTAGGGCTTTAGCTTAGTGGGCGTGTCCTACATTCAGCATGTGCTCTGATACCATCTTCTAGCGACTAGACCTCAAACAGTCTGATCTCTGTGTATCAGTGTCATCACTGGATCGGTAATGCTGATACACACAATACTTGAAGGATTTATAACAGAGTTTCAATCACACACTTATTACATCGAATGTCTCAAAAGAGAACTTATTACAATAAATATGGCTTAAGGCCATCTAAAGTCGATAACATCGGAAGGCTTGGAAGATAAAGTGAGTCCATCAACTCCAACGGCATCACTGAGTGAAAGTCAACGACCTATGGCACCTTACTCGTCGTCTGAAGAAGTCTGCAACATGAACGTTGCAGCCCAAAATGGGTCAGCACATGGAATATGTTGGCAATGTAACACAAGAGAGTAATGAACAGAATAAATGCTATCACTACATGCATATATGGCTGGTGGAAAGCTCTATGGTTACAGTTTTGCATAAAGCCAATTTTTCCCTACAACAAAGGAATAAATTTTATTTAACTATCATGGTGGTTGTTAAACATTGAGAAGGTTCCTACAACTCAATCCCAATTAATCATCATCATTAAACCCAATCAAATTAATTTAAGAGTGATGAGATCAACATGATAATCCAAGAACCAGATACTCAAGATGTCCATAACCGGGGACACGGCTAACCATGATTAGTTTGTACACTCTGCAGAGATTTGCACACTTTTCCCCACAAGACTCGAATACATCCATGGTCGGAGAACCGATACACAGTCTTTCTGAAACACTAACTCTTTACTCTGGGTGGACAGTTACACCTACTTTCCCCTACATCTGCTAGCCCACCACTAAAAGAGGTCTTGCAACTTACTCAACTATGCTAGAGCCCATAATAACTTGTGGCTGCACACGGAAGTTTCTAGCATGAATAATCTTATGATCCCTTTGAGCCTGGGTGGCGGACCGTAGGATGATCACACGGGTACTCCGGGATATCCTAGGACAACACTGGATTCTCTAGGTGCCCTGACAACCACTGGGTACTCCAGGGTGCCTTCAAGCAATCCACCCAGATGTGTATTAAAGTAGCCACCTTAAGTTAACCATTAATAATAACTCTCACAACTGTCATTAATCACTTGAACCAAACCACGTCTACTAGCATAGCATAGCAATATAACCAGAACGTAGAAGTAACTCCCATAGGTTTGATAATAAACAGGGCAATAGGTTCTACCTCATCATCTACTTCCCAGAACCCACACATTAATCAAATCCTAACCATGCAATTGTTTGAGGACTGATCTAAGGCAATAGAACTGGGTAGCAAAGAGGTATGATCAAAGTGTTATTTGCCTTGCTGATGATCTGTGAAACCTAGAGACTCGTAGTAGCACGCTTCGCACTCCGGGTACTCTATCACAAACAAACAAGCATACAATAAGAACTCAACTAGAAGCATGGGTAAAACTCAAATAAGAGATCTAACCAGAAAGTTCAACTGAATAACTCCGGTTTGCAAAAAGAATCAAATCAAACGAAGCAACGAAACTCAAACTGCGAAACAAACAAGCCCCGTTTACTAATCTGGACTTAAGTCAAATTTTACAGTAGCAAAAACTTGTTTAAGTTGGTTAAACAGAAAGAGGGCTTCGAGACGAAACTCTAGGCACTTGAATCGCCTGATTCCGATAAATGAGCGAAAAGAAAACTAAAACGAATCAGGGCAGAAATCGCGATCGAAAATAATCATGGAAAAACCCTGGAAAAAGAAAAACTAACGATCAGGCTAACGAACGAACGTCCGCTGTCTGCGGCTAACGGTGAAAACCGTTCGTTAAAACGAACGTAGGAATGGGCGTTCGCTAATTAGCTAAACCGGAAAAAACAATCCAAAAAAACCGCGGGTTTTTTTTAAAAAACCGGACAGTTTTTCTAACGAAAACCGTCGGCGGCGGTGGCGACTACCTCGATGAGGTCCGGCGAGGGGCGGCGGGGTCGGCGGCTATGGTCGGCGACGGTGATAGGCGGCGGGGCGGCGGGGTCGACGGCGTTGGCGGAGGCGAGGGGTTGTGGCGGTCGTCGGCGACGCGGATCGGCGGCGGCGTCTAGGGTTTTGGGTGCGGGCAGCTGGGCTAGGGGGTCCCGGGCGGACCTTTTTAAGAGGCCGGCCGGACGAGTTTGGGTCGGGTACGGCCCGGCTAAGTCGGTTCTCTTTTTTTAAATAATTCCGCGCGCAGAAAAACAAATAAAGGAAATACTAGACAAACTCCAAAAATCCTGAAATAATATTTCCCCATCGTCTAAAAATATAGCGGAGAAAGTGAACATTTATTTGGGCCTCTAATGCAATTTTGAAAAACGCATATTTTCCTAATTCAAATAAAATAGCGATAAAACTCCGAATAAAAATCTTGTTTGATTTTAATATTAAATCTCCAATATTTATTTATTTTGGGAAAGTCATTTTATCCCCTCTCTTTTATTTTTATAAAAGAAATATTTTGAAGAGAAAATAATTAAAATCAAACGATCCTCTTTTCAAAATTTGAGAAAACTCAAATATGAAAATAACGAAATCCCCAACTCTCTCCGTGGGTCCTTGAGTTGCGTAGAATTTCTAGGATCAAGCCAAAATGCAATAAAATATGGTATGCAATGATGATCTAATGTATAACATTCCAAATTGGAAATTTTTGGATGTTACACTAACCTATTAACCGGAGGCCCAGTCCAAATTGCTGTTTTTCCCCCCAACCTCGTGGGCCCCTCGTGGGTCCTCTGACCGACTTCTTTCGCCTATATATACTCATATACCCTGAAAACATCCGGGAGCACCACGAAACCCTATTTCCACCGCCACAACCTTCTGTACTCGTGAGATCCCATCTTGGGGCCTTTTTCGGCGCTCCGCCAGAGGCGAAATCGATCACGGAGGGCTTCTAAATCAACACCATAGCCTCTCCGATGAAGTGTGAGTAGTTTACCACAGGCCTTCAGGTCCATAGTTATTAGCTAGATGGGTTCTCCTCGATCTTTGGATCTCAATACAAAGTTCTATTCAATGTAATTCTTTTTGTGGTGTGTTTGTCGAGATCCGATGAATTGTGGGTTTATGTTAAAGATCATCTATGAACAATATTTGAATCTCCTCTGAATTCTTTTATGTATGATTTTTTATCTTTGCAAGTCTCTTCGAATTATCAGTTTGGTTTGGCCTACTAGATTGATCTGTCTTGCAATGGGAGAAGTGCTTAGCTTTGGGTTCAATCTTGCGGTGTCCTTTTCCAGTGACAGCAGGGGCAGCAAGGCACACATTGTATTGTTGCCATCAAGGATAAAAAGATGGGGTTTATATCATATTGCTTGACTTTATCCCTCTACATCATGTCATCTTGCCTAATGTGTTACTCTGTTCTTATGAACTTAATACTCTAGATGCATGCTGGATAGCGGTCGATGTGTGGAGTAATAGTAGTAGATGCAAAATCGTTTCAATCTACTTGTCACGGACATGATGCCTATATACATGATCATGCCTAGATATTCTCATAACTATGCACTTTTCTATCAATTGCTCGATAGTAATTTGTTCACCCACCGTAATACTTATGCTATATTGAGAGAAGCCACCAGTGAAACCTATGGCCCCAGGGTGCCTATATACATGAAAGGTGGTAATGTTAGAGTCATGCTAGTTGGGTAATTATGAAATTGAGAAATACTTATGTTAAAGTTGGCAAATCCCGTAGCATGCACGTATGGAGAACGTTGTGTGACAAATTTGAAGCATGGGGTGTTCTTTAATTGCCTTCCTTATGAGTGGAGGTCGAGATCGCGCGATGGTTAACTTTGCTTCAAGGGCTAATAAACTTTTGCAATAAGTATATGAGTTCTTTATGACTAATGTGAGTCCATGGATTATACACACTCTTACCCTTCCGCAATTTGCTAGCCTCTATGGTACCGTGCATTGCCCTTTCTCACCTTGACAGTTGGTACAAACTTCGCCGGTGCATCCAAACCCCGTGATATGATATGCTCTATCACACATAAACCTCGTTATATCTTCCTCAAAACAGCCACCAAACCTACCTATTATGGCATTTCCATAGCCATTCCGAGATATATTTCCATGCAACTTTCCACTGTTCCATTTATTATGACACACTCCATCATTGTCATATTGCTTTCCATGATCATGTAGTTGACATCGTATTTGTGGCAAAGCCACCTTTATAATTCTTTCATACATGTTGCTCTTGATTCATTGCATATCCCGGTACACCACCGGAGGCATTCACATAGAGTCATACTTTGTCCTAAGTATTGAATTGTAATTCTTGAGTTGTAAATAAATAGAAGTGTGATGATTTCCATTATTAGAGCATTGTCCATGTGAGGAAAGGATGATGGAAGCAATGATTCCCACACAAGTCGGGATGAGTCTTCGGACTTTATGAAAAATAAAAGAGGCCAAAGAAGCCCAAATAAATAAATAAAAAAGAGGCCAAAGAAGCCCACACAAAAAAAAAGAAAAAAAGAACAAAAATGAGAGAAAAAGAGAGAAGGGACAGTGTTACTATCCTTTTTCCACACTTGTGCTTCAAAATAGCACCATGATCTTCATGATAGAGAGTTTCTTATTTTGTCACTTTCATATACTAGTGGGAATTTTTCATTATGGAACTTGGCTTGTATATTCCAATGATGGGCTTCCTCAAAATGCTCTAGGTCTTCGTGAGAAAGCAAGTTGGATGCACACCCACTTAGTTCCTTTTGATGAGCTTTCATACATTTATAGCTCTAGTGCATCCGTTGCATGGCAATCCCTACTCCTCGTATTGACATCAATTGATGGGCTTCTCCATAGCCTGTTGATTAGCCGCGTCAATGTGAGACTTTCTCCTTTTTTGTTTTCTCACATAATCCCTATCATCATACTCTACTCCACCCATAGTGTTATGTCCATGGCTTACGCTCATGTATTGCATGAGGGTTGAAAAGGCTGAAGCGCGTTAAAAAGTATGAACCAATTGCTTGGCTGAAACCGGGGTTGTGCATGATGGGAGCATTCTGTGTGACGAAAATGAAGCATGGCCAAACTATATGATTTTGTAGGGATAAGCTTTCTTTGGCTATGTTATTTTGATAAGACATAAACTGCTTGGTTAGCATGCTTGAAGTATTACTATTTTTATGTTAATATTAAACTTTTATCTTGAATCTTTTGGATCTGAACATTCATGCCACAATAAAGAGAACTACATTGAGAAATATGTTAGGTAGCATTCCACATCAAAAGTTCTGTTTTTATCATTTACCTACTCAAGGACGAGCAGGAATTAAGCTTGGGGATGCTTGATACGTCTCCAATGGGTCTATAATTTTTTGATTATTCCCTGCTATTATATTATCCGTTTTGGATGCTTAATGGGCTTTACTATGCACTTTTATATTATTTTTGGGACTAACCTATTAGCCGGAGGCCCAGTCCAAATTGTTGTCTTTTTGCCCATTCACAAGGCCGCACTTGAGCTTCCCTCGGTGGTTCATCGTCTGTCTCACGTATTGCGGTCCTGGGTCCTTGATTCCTTGAAGAACCACCTTGGTACATTTTCCTAAACATATTTCTTCCTCTGGAAAATTTCTGAAAATTTTAGTAACTCAAAATAAAAGTGAACCAAACTCAACAAAATTGATAGCAACTACTCCCACAAGTGCCTAGAGACTATATCATGCATTAGAACTACTTGTGACCATATAAATTTGGCATGAAGCTCAAGAACAGGGTCACCTTGGCAGTAAAAATTTGCAATGAATAAAGCAGTAGAACAAAAACTAATTGGACCATTGGAGGAGTCACATGCCGAAGAACAATCCCCCCAAAGCAGTTTTATGAGTGGAGCTTTGAGCAAGGAGATCGAAAATGGCAGCAAGATGAGCTACAACTCGTGCTTGAGCTGGTTGGTGATTTTTTGGGAGGAAGAAGGAGTGTGTGGGTACTGGAATAAGTGAAGGGGGCCACCAGGGGCCCACGAGGCAGGGGGCACGCCCAGGGGGGTAGGGCGCGCCCTGGACCCTCGTGGCCAGGTGCTGGCTCCCCCTAATGTGTTCTCAGTGCCAAATATTCTCAAATATTCTAGAAAAAATCATATTTCATTTTCAGGGCATTTGGAGAACTTTTATTTTCGGGGTATTTTTTATTGCAAGGATAAATCAGAAAATAGACAGAAAAATACTATTTTGCTTTGTTTATTCTAAATAACAGAAAGTAAAAGGAGGGTACAAAGAGTTGTGCTTTCTAACTTCATCTATCTCATGCTCATCAAAAGAAATCCATTAACAAGGTTGATCAAGTCTTGTTAACAAACTCATTTCAATTCGCATGAAACCGGAGAATTTTCGAATAGCACTAGGTTACCTCTACGGGGATATGTATGTCCCCAACAATAAGAATATCATATTTCTTCTTGACAGTAGGAAGAGGAAATTCAAAACCTCCAATAGTAATCATTGGAATTTTTCCTATAGAATTTATACTGTGGACTTGAGGTTGTTTCCTCGAAAAGTGTACCGTATGCTCATTAGCATTAACATGAAAAGTGGCATTGCCTTTGTTGCAATCAATAACAACCCCTACAGTATTCAAAAAGGGTCTACCAAGGATAATCGACATACTATCGTCCTCGGGAATATCAAGAATAACAAAGTCCGTTAAAATAGTAACGTTTGCAACTACAACAGGCACATCCTCACAAATACCGACATGTATAGCAGTTGATTTATCGGCCATTTGCAAAGATATTTCAGTAGGTGTCAACTTATTCAAATCAAGTCTACGATATAAAGAGAGAGGCATAACACTAACACTGGCTCCAAGATCATCATGGTATAGTTGGTACTCCTGGATCTCCTAGTTTCTTAGGTATTCACACCTTAAAAGTATAATTAGCAAGCATGGTGGAAATTTCAGCTTCCGGTATCTTTCTTTTATTTGTAACAATTTCTTTCATATACTTAGCATAAGGATTCATTTTAAGCATATCAGTAAAACGCATACGCAAAAAGATAGGTCTAATCATTTCAACAAAGCGCTCAAAATCCTCATCATCCTTTTTCTTGGATGGTTTAGGAGGAAAAGGCATGGGTTTCTGAACCCATGGTTCTCTTTCTTTACCATGCTTCCTAGCAACAAAGTCTCTCTTATCATAAGATTGATTCTTTGATTGTGGGTTATCGAGATCAACAGCAGGTTCAACCTCTACATCATTATTATTGCTAGGTTGAGCATCAACATGAACATCATCATTGACATCATCACTTGGTTCATGTTCATTTCCAGATTGTGTTTCAGCATCAGAAATAGAAATATCATTGGGATTCTCAAGTGTGTAACAACAGGTTCACTAGAAGCATGCAAAGTCCTATCATTTTTCTTCTTCTTCTTTTTAGAAGGACTAGGTGCATCAACATTATTTCTCTAAGAATCTTGCTCAATTATCTTAGGGTGGCCCTCGGGATACAAAGGTTCCTGAGTCATTCTACCACCTCTAGTCACAACTCTAACAACATTATCATTTTTCTTATTATTTAATTCATTGAGCAAATCATTTTGAGCTTTAAGCACTTGTTCTACTTGAGTGGTAACCATAGAATCATGTTTACTAATGAGTTTAAGTTCACCTTTAACTCTAGACATATAATCACTGAAGTGTTCAATCATATAAGCATTGTGTTTCAATTGTCTACCAACATAAGCATTGAACTTTTCTTGTTTAACAATAAAATTATCAAACTCATCCAAGCATTGACTAGAAGACTTATAACGAGGAATATCACCTTCATCAAATCTATAGAGAGAATTTACCTTTACAACCTGTGTCGGGTTATCAAGACCATGTATTTCTTCAATAGGCGGTAAATTCTTAACATCTTTAGCTTTAATACCCTTTTCTTTCATAGATTTCTTTGCCTCTTGCATATATCTTCAAGATTGAGAAATAGAATGCCCCTTTTCTTCGAAGTTGGCTTAGGGGTTGATTCAGGAAGTGTCCAATTGTTTTCATTAGTCAACATTTATTCAATAACAATTTAGCTTGGTCAACAATTCTTTCCCTGGAAACACAACCAGCACAACTATCCAGGTGGTCTCTGGAAGCATCGGTTAGTCCATTATAAAAGATATCAAGTATTTTATTTTTCTTGAGAGGATGATCAGGCAAAGCATTAAGTAATTGGAGAAGCCTCCCCCAAGCTTGTGGGAGACTCTCTTCTTCAATTTGCACAAAATTATATATTTCCCTTAAGGCAGCTTGTTTCTTATGAGTAGGGAAATATTTAGCATAGAAGTAATAAATCATATCCTGGGGACTACGCACACAACCAGGATCAAGAGAATTAAACCATGTTTTAGCATCACCATTTAATCAGAATGGAAATAACTTAAGGATATAGTAGTAATGAGTTTTCTCATCATTAGTGAATAGGGTGGCTATATCATTTAACTTAATAAGATGTGCCACAACAGTTTCAGATTCATAGCCATAAAAAGGATCAGATTCAACCAAAGTAATTATCTCAGGCAACAGAGAAATCATAATCCTTATCAGTAATACAAATAGGTGAAGTAGCAAAAGAAGGGTCATATTTCATTCTAGCATTCAAAGACTTCTCTTTCAGCTTAGCTAATAATTTCTTAAGATCAGATCTATCATTGCAAGCAAGAAAATCTCTAGCAGTTTCTTCATCCATAACATAACCCTCAAGCGCAACAGGCAATCCATATCTAGGGTGAGAATCTTTTCAGATATCGGGTTCCGGAAAAACCCTTAAGGTTCAAACTCTGGGGTGCGCGCGAAGATCTTCCCCCTACCAATCCACGTCCCAATGCCTTGCCGTGAATCTAACCTACACGATGAACAACACAAGGGACACAAGGTTTATACTAGTTCGGGCCACCGTTGTGGTGTAATACCCTACTCTAGTGTGTGTGGTGGTGGATTGCCTCTTGGGCTGATGATGAATAGTACAGAGGGAGAACCGCCTCGCGAGAGGTGTTCTTGAGCTGGTGGGGTGTTCTACTTGGGATGGATCTTCCTGCCTCTAGGTGATATGAGCTCTACTGTGGTGGCTATCTCTATTTATAGGGGCCCTGGTCCTCTTCCCAAATATTGAGCGGGAAGGGAGCCAACAACGGCCATTTTGAAGGGGAACAACTAGTACAAGCTATCCTGACTAAAGTTGGTCTTCGACTGCCAAAGGCACTGGCAATGACATCGTCTTGGGCTCCACCGTGACCTCCATCCTGCCACTCTGCTAGTCTTGGTCTTGTTGCACCGATATGGTAACCTTTGCTCGATGCCTCGGTACTTCGCGCCTGCGCTTGCACCTTTGCACCAAACAGGAAACGAGGACACTGCACAGGCTGGCACCCGCCTGGTCTTGATCGTCATGGCTTGCGTCATGAGCACCTCGCGAGATACCCCTGCCTTGATCTCTCTGCCTCCTTGCGAGCCTTCCTAGTGAGGCCGCCCCTGGGGAAGCCTTGCGTTGTCTACCCAGCGAGACTTGGCCCCTCGCGAGGGTCTTGAGCTTGGGTTGATGAAGGTGGGCCGTACTGGGCCACTGCTTGAGCCACGCCGCAGGCCGCAGGCAGGCAAGTCTGGGGACCCCCATTCCCAGAAAGCCGACAGTAGCCCCCGGGCCCAAGGCGCCCTCGGACTCGCCCTCTTCTTCTTCTTCTTCTTCTTCTTCTTCTTCTTCTTCTCCTTCTGCTTCTTCTTCTTCTTCTTCTTCTTCTTCTTCTTCTTCTTCTTCTTCTTCTTCTTCTTCTTCTTCTTCTTCTTCTGCTTCTTCTTCTGCTTCGTCTTCGTCTTCTTCTTCTTCTTCTTTTCTTCTTCTTCTTCTTCTTCTTCTTCTTCTTCTTCTTCTTCTTCTTCTTCTTCTTCTTCTTCTTCTTCTTCTTCTTCTTCTTCTTCTT
>NC_041393.1:296222538-296240998 GCF_002162155.2 Triticum dicoccoides
GTAGAAGATGCACGTGGTGTCCATGATGAAGGTCGGCCTGCAGAAAAGTTAGTTCGCCCCAATGCTTGTCGATCCTGCACTTCACGTTCAGCTTTACAAGCAAGATGGAATAAACGAGTGATATTAGTATACTCCTTATAGTCTAGAATGGTCTGAATCTCTCTATTTAATCCACCCAGAAAACGTGCAAGCATAGCTTCATTCTCCTCAACAATACCACATCTAATCATGCCAGTTTGTAATTCCTGATAATATTCTTCTACAGAATTTTTTCCTTGTCTTAAACGCTGCAATTTTTGAAGCAATTCACGTTGATAATATGGTGGAACCCAACGCGTACGCATAGCAGTTTTCAAAGCAGCCCAAGTAGTTGGAATAGGATACAATCTACAATGTTCAGACCACCATACACATGCAAAACTAGTGAAAGCACAAACAGCAGCAGCAACTCGTCTCTCCTCGGGATATTGTAAACATGTAAATCGTTGTTCAGTTTCTAACTCCCAAGTAAGATATATATCAGGAACATATCTACCCTCAAATGGTGGAATATTCAATTTCAGTTTAGGAATATGGACATCATCTCGTACCTGAGGGAAAGCCCTACCATTGTGATTATTTGCATGTGGACGACCTGGTGGTTGTGGTGCAGGTGGTTGCACGTAGTTCTGATTTTGAGCAACCTCATCCTCATAATCTCCCACATAATCATCCTCCTCCGCATCAGCAGCAGGAGCCACAGAAGTATCAACAGCAGCACCAACAGTTTGGCCAAACGCAAGAGGAACACGGCTCGCTCGGCGGAGATCTATTTCGCGACGTGGAGGTAGTCATTGTTGTTGTTGTTGGAGAGGTGCGTTAGGTGCGGCGGGTGGTGGTGGTGGAAGACGCGCGAGCAATTCATTAAACTTGTTATCGAGCTTTGTTTCGAACGTCTTCTCCATGCCATCTATCTTCTCCATGGCCTCTTCAAATCTGTTTGGCACATCTTGCACCTGTCCACTCATCATTTGCTGAAACTTATCATGCAAATCCTTATTCGTCATGTTCTCCCAGTCAGTCTCATCAGCTTGTGATCCTGGCATGGTTAGCAGCAATAGAAATACACAAGAATATGATCCTACAGACTACTAACAAGAGGTGGTGGTGGGTGTCACAAATCCATCAAGCAAATCTCAAATTCTTACCAGTTCTTACCCAGCAGCAGGCGGTGATCGGCAACTGTTGTAGTCAAAAACTCTCAAAGCTTGGATAGAGCGATTACCAGGGAGAGTCAAATGCATGACGTAGATGTATGTGGAGCTGGGAAGGCTTATAATATGGTAGCAAAAAGGGTCAGCAATAATCAATTCAGAGATGCAAAGTTGAATAAACGCTCAACGACGGTACTGTGCTGGTCCTAGGCTAGACTGTGCTAGAGACGCGAGCCTAGAACACCAACAAAATCACGGCGCGGCACGTAAACAAGGGAAAAGCACACTCTGGATTTTTTTTCGCTCTTTCTTTTTTTGCGCTGCTTTTTTTTGCGCTGCTTTTTTTTTGCGAAAAATCACTATAATGGCGAGTGTCTCAAAACTCTTCCTAGGTCAAACTGACAGGATGGGCACGAAATTTTTTCGACTAATTTTTTTTTCGACTGCCCGGACCCAAAAACTGGAAACGGGTCAAAAAAAACTTCCTATAATGGCACCTGTCTCAAAACACTCAGAAACGCCTAAAAATAGGATAGCCAGAATTTTTTTCGAAAAATGCGTTTTCGAAAAATTTTGGGCCTAAACGGAGGGTGGTTTCCGGACTCTTTTTTTTTCGAAACCTACTCCGGCAAGGAAACACGAATCGGAATCTAGATGGATCTCGAAAACAAACCTAATATGACAAGAACTCGGATTGGTGGTGGATATATGGTAGTAGATGGCAGCGGTGGTGGTATATGACAGCGGTGGTGGTATATGGATACGGATTCGAAGCGGTGGCGGATAAGCGGCGGTGGTAGATGGCAGGGGCGATGATGATGGTGCGGCGGCAGCGTGACAACTTATGACCAGAACTCGAAACTCTAAAAGACTAGACTCTAAGACCAGCAACTAGACCGACGATGCAACCGCAAATTCAACAAAGCAAAACCCTAAAACAATTATGCAAAGGCTCAGATTGGTTCGGATATGATGAACTAACCCTAATTTTTTTGTGTGGCTTTTTCGTGGACTGTAGGTATGAAGAACAGACTCGATCTAAACTACGAAAAACTGTAAAATCTCACCGAGCAACCTGGAAATCTGATACCACTTGATAGAGGCAAAGGTGTCCCGTCTTTCGATGAGATGATGGATATCGCTTTGGTGGCAGTCGACTTTGACGATCCGACTGCGAACGTGCGAGGACGTCGCGTCTTAGCAATCGCTAACCAACTCCGAGAGGTTATTGACCACGCCGGAGCACGATCAACCTGGCCACGAGGGTCTGTTTCCTGCGAGCAAACGAAGAACAAGCAAGAAACTGAGATTGCAATCTGGATATTGCAAATATAAGATGAAAGCTTTATTGATCAAGGTGGGGTTCTGTGACGCCTTTGTCTGGTCGTTGAACACAAACGAAGTACGCGAAGTTGCAGCTATGGCGAACTTTTAATCTAAACAAAACCCGAAGTCTAAACGATGCCCTAAGGGCTGTATATATGGAGGAAGATGGGGGGAATTTCGTGGCCCTTGGTGGAGGGGTCCGAAATCAACCCTATCTCTTGTTTCCCCACACATACGTACTCTAAAAATAGCCTATACTTATGTATTTCGAAATTACATGGGCCTGGCCCAATAATAAGGTGACACAACACCTAAAATAGCCTCGGGACGAAATTTATGAAGTGGCATCTTGTATATTTCGTCCAAGGCTTCATGCACCCATTATGGTGGCTTCAAAGTCCTGAAATCATCACTTGTAACTCCGTTCTTGTTCCCCTTGTGCATGCCATCATCTCCATGCTTGTTCTTGCTCCAATGTTCATCCTTCTCCAAGCTAGGCCCTTCATTTGTAAGCAAAACAAATGTATCCGATTTAGGCAGCATCATATTCTCATGAAGATTAGAATCATTACTAAGAAACGAAAGTACCTAGTAATTTAGTTGGCGTGCACGAGCTCTAGTAATTGGTCCAGTATGTATAGCAGCAGGGGCTGTGGGTGTAACAATTGTATTGATGTCCTCATCACCATATCTGCTTATGTTATCTGTGAAGGTGAGAAAATAATGATATCCGCCACGAGCCTCAATATTCATCGGACCACATACATCTTTATGTATGATTTCCAACAAATCTGTTGCTCTCTCCATAGTACCGGAGAACGGTGTTTTAGTCATCTTGCCCATGAGGCACGGTTCGCAAGTACCAAATGATTCATAATCAAGTGGTTCCAAAAGTCCATCAGTATGGAGTTTCTTCATGCGCTTTACACCGATATGACCTAAACGGCCGTGCCACAAATAAGTTGCACTATCATTATCAACTCTGTATCTTTTGGCTTCAACACTATGAATATGTGTGTCACTACTATCGAGATTCAATAAAAATAGACCACTCTTTAAGGGTGCATGACCATAAAAGATATTACTCATATAAATAGAACAACCATTATTCTCAGATTTAAATGAATAACCGTCTCGCATCAAACAAGATACAGATATAATGTTCATGCTTAACGCTGGCACCAAATAACAATTATTTAGGTCTAATATTAATCCCGAAGGTAGATGTAGAGGTAGCGTGCCGACTGCGATCACATCGACTTTGGAACCGTTTCCCACGCGCATCGTCACCTCGTCCTTAGCCAATCTTCGCTTAGTCCGTAGTCCCTGTTTCGAGTTGCAAATATTAGCAACAAAACCAGTATCAAATACCCAGGTGCTACTGCGAGCATTAGTAAGGTACACATCAATAACATGTATATCACATATACCTTTGTTCACCTTGCCATCCTTCTTATCTACCAAATACTTGGGGCAGTTCCGCTTCCAGTGACCGGTCTGCTTGCAGTAGAAGCACTCAGTTTCAGGCTTAGGTCCACGTTTGGGTTTCTTCTCTTGAGTAGCAACTTGCTTGCTGTTCTTTTTGAAGTTCCCCTTCTTCTTTCCTTTGCCCTTTTTCTTGAAACTAGTGGTCTTGTTGACCATCAACACTTGATGCTCCTTCTTGGTTTCTACCTCCGCAGCTTTCAGCATTGCGAAGAGCTCGGGAATAGTCTCATTGATAGAGGCAAAGGTGTCCCGTCTTTCGATGAGATGATGGATATCACTTTGGTGGCAGTCGACTTTGATGATCCGACTACGAACGTGCGAGGACGTCGCGCCTTAGCAATCGCTAAACCAACTCCGAGAGGTTATTGACCACGCCGGAGCACGATCCACCTGACCACGAGGGTCTGTTTCCTGCGAGCAAACGAAGAACAAGCAAGAAACTGAGATTGCAATCTGGATATTGCGAATATAAGATGAAAGCTTTATTGATCAAGGTGGGGTTCTGTGTGACGCCTTTGTCTGGTCGTTGAACACAAACGAAGTACGCGAAGTTGCAGCTATGGCGAACTTTTAATCTAAACAAAACCCAAAGTCTAAACGATGCCCTAAGGGCTGTATATATGGAGGAAGAGGGGGGAATTTCGTGACCCTTGGTGGAGGGGTCCGAAATCAACCCTATCTCTTGTTTCCCCACACATACGGACTCTAAAAATAGCCTATACTTATGTATTTCGAAATTACATGGGCCTGGCCCAATAATAAGGTGATGCAACACCTATAATAGCCTCGGGACGAAATTTATGAAGTGGCATCTTGTATATTTCGTCCAAGGCTTCATGCACCCATTATGGTGGCTTCAAAGTCCCGAAATCATCACTTGTAACTCCATTCTTGTTCCCCTTGCGCATGCCATCATCTCCATGCTTGTTCTTAATCCAATGTTCATCCTTCTCCAAGCTAGGCCCTTCATTTGTAAGCAAAACAAATGTATCCAATTTAGGCAGCATCATATTCTCATGAACATTAGAATCATTACCAAGAAATGAAAGTACCTGGTAATTTAGTTGGCGTGCGCGAGCTCTAGTAATTGGTCCAGTATTTATAGCAGCAGGGGCTGTGGGTGTAACAATTGTATTGATGTCCTCATCATCCTCCCCTTCTTCAAATAAAGTCGTCCTCGACGGAAGTTCATCTTCCTCACCCAAATAAGGCTTCAAATCTGCAATGTTAAAAGTGGGACTAACCCCAAAATCTGCAGGCAGCTCAAGTTTATATGCATTATCATTTATTTTCTCTAACACCTTAAAGGGACCATCAGCACGTGGCATTAACTTTGATTTGCGCAAATCCGGAAATCTATCCTTACGCAAATGTAACCAAACAAGATCTCCAGGTGCAAACACAACATGTTTTCTACCCTTATCTCTAGCAAGTTTATATTTAGCATTCATACGCTCAATGTTTTCCTTAGTTAACTCATGCATTTTTAAAATCAATTCAGCACGTTGTTTGCATAGGTACCACATCACAATCAACATAATCAGCATATGTAGAGATACTAAAATGCACACGAACAGTACGTGTTACCTTAACCTTGCCGCTGGTGTTGAACCATTGGATGTAGTAAGGATGTGGATGTGGTCTTGTGGTGAGAGAAAGCTTCTCCACCATCTCCATTCTAGCCAAGTTGTTGCAGCTCCCTCCATCTATGATGACGCGCACAGAACGTTCTTTCACAACTCCCTTGGTATGGAACAAATTGTGCCTCTGATTTTGCTCAGCTTGTGTGACCTGCACACTCAAAACACGTTGAGCACCTAAACATTCATACCTGTCAGCGTCTTCAGGAGCCATGTATTGCGTCTCATGATCAGAATCATCTCCACCATGTTCTTCACGTGTAATAAGAGCCAAAGTCTCCTCATCATAGTCATTAGCAGACTCATATCCACCATCCGCGGTAGCAATCATCACACGCGGAGATTTGCATTCTCTCGCATAATGACCTCCTCCCTTACAACGACGACAAATAATATCACTTGTGTGCCCTGTTGATGCCATGGAAGAAGCAGAACTCTGTGCAGGCCCAGCAGGTTTGCTCTTGGCAGATAATGGTGGTTGTGCCTGTTTTCTTGTATCACGACTGGAGGAGACACCTGATTGAGGTGCTGGTGCAGTTGAAGTAGAAGATGCACGCGGTGTCCATGATGAAGGTCGGCCTGCAGAAAAGTTAGTTCGCGCCAATGCTTGTCGATCCTGCACTTCACGTTCAGCTTTACAAGCAAGATGGAATAAACGAGTGATATTAGTATACTCCTTATAGTCTAGAATGGTCTGAATCTCTCTAATTAATCCACCCAGAAAACGTGCAAGCATAGCTTCATTCTCCTCAACAATACCACATCTAATCATGCCAGTTTGTAATTCCTGATAATATTCTTCTACAGAATTTTTTCCTTGTCTTAAGCGCTGTAATTTCTGAAGCAATTCACGTTGATAATATGGTGGAACCCAACGAGTACGCATAGCAGTTTTCAAAGCAGCCCAAGTAGTTGGAATAGGATATAATCTACAATGTTCAGACCACCATACACATGCAAAACTAGTGAAAGCACAAACAGCAGCGGTAACCCGTCTCTCCTCGGGATATTGTAAACATGTAAATTGTTGTTCAGTTTCTAACTCCCAAGTAAGATATATATCAGGAACATATCTACCCTCGAAAGGTGGAATATTCAATTTCAGTTTAGGAAGATGGTCATGATCTCGTACCTGAGGGAAAGCCCTACCATTGTGATTATTTGCATGTGGACGACCTGGTGGTTGTGGTGCAGGTGGTTGCACGTAGTTCTGATTTTGAGCAACCTCATCCTCGTAATCTCCCACATAATCATCCTCCCCCGCATCAGCAGCAGGAGCCACAGAAGTATCAACAGCAGCACCAACAGTTTGACCAAACGCAAGAGGAACACGGCTCGCTCGGCGGAGATCTATTTCGCGACGTGGAGGTAGCCGTTGTTGTTGTTGTTGGAGAGGTGCGTTAGGTGCAGCGGGTGGTGGTGGTGGAAGACGCGCGAGCAATTCATTAAACTTGTTATCGAGCTTTGTTTCGAACGTCTTCTCCATGCCATCTATCTTCTCCATGGCCTCTTCAAATCTGTTTAGCACATCTTGCACCTGTCCACTCATCATTTGCTGAAATTTATTATGCAAATCCTTATTCGTCATGTTCTCCCAGTCAGTCTCGTCGGCTTGTGATCCTGGCATGGTTAGCAGCAATAGAAACACACAAGAATATGATCCTACAGACTACTAACAAAAGGTGGTGGTGGCTGTCACAAATCCGTTAAGCAAATCTCAAATTCTTACCAGTTCTTACCCAGCAACAGGCGGTGATCGGCAACCGTTGTAGTCAAAAACTCTCAAAGCTTGGATAGAGCGATTACTAGGGAGAGTCAAACGCACGACGTAGATGTATGTGGAGCTGGGAAGGCTTAGAATATGGTAACAAAAAGGGTCAGCAATAATCAAGTCAGAGATGCAAAGTTGAATAAACGCTCAACGACGGTACTGTGCTGGTAATAGGCTAGACTGTGCTAGAGACGTGAGCCTAGAACACCAACAAAATCACGGTGCGGCACGTAAACAAGGGAGAAGCACACTCTGGATTTTTTTCGCTCTTTTTTTTGCGCTGCTTTTTTTTTGCGAAAAATCACTATAATGGCGAGTGTCTCAAAACTCTTCCTAGGTCAAACTGACAGGATGGGCACGAAATTTTTTTTTTCAACTGCCCGGACCCAAAAACTGGAAAGGGGTCAAAAAAAACTTCCTATAATGGCACCTGTCTCAAAACACTCAGAAACACCTAAAAATTGGATAGCCAGAATTTTTTTCGAAAAATGCATTTTCGGAAAATTTTGGGCCTAAATGGAGGGTGGTTTCCGGACTCTTTCTTTTTCCGAAACCTACTCCGGCAAGGAAACACGAATCGGAATCTAGATGGATCTCGAAAACAAACCTAATATGACAAGAACTCGGATTGGTGGTGGATATATGGTAGTAGATGGCAGCGGTGGTGGTATATGACAGCGGTGGTGGTATATGGATACAGATTCGAAGCGGTGGCAGATAAGCGGCGGTGGTAGATGGCAGGGGCGATGATGATGGTGCGGCGGCGGCGTGACAACTTATGACCAGAACTCGAAACCCTAAAAGACTAGACTCTAAGACCAGCAACTAGAAACGACGATGCAACCGCAAATTCCACAAAGCAAACCCCTAAAAAGATTATGCAAAGGCTCAGATTGGTTCGGATCTGATGAACTAACCCCAATTTTTTTTGTGGCTTTTTCGTGGACTGTGGGTATGAAGAACAGACTCGATCTAAACTATGAAAAACTGTAAAATCTCACCGAGCAACCTGGAAATCTGATACCACTTGATAGAGGCAAAGGTGTCCCGTCTTTTGATGAGATGATGGATATCGCTTTGGTGGCAGTCGACTTTGACGATCCGACTACGAACGTGCGAGGACGTCGCGCCTTAGCAATCGCTAAACCAACTCCGAGAGGTTATTGACCACGCCGGAGCACGATCAACCTGACCACGAGGGTCTGTTTCCTGCGAGCAAAGAAGAACAAGCAAGAAACTGAGATTGCAATCTGGATATTGCGAATATAAGATGAAAGCTTTATTGATCAAGGTGGGGTTCTGTGACACCTTTGTCTGGTTGTTGAACACAAACGAAGTACGCGAAGTTGCAGCTATGGCGAACTTTTAATCTAAACAAAACCCAAAGTCTAAACGATGCCCTAAGGGCTGTATATATGGAGGAAGAGGGGGGAATTTCGTGACCCTTGGTGGAGGGGTCCGAAATCAACCCTATCTCTTGTTTCCCCACACATACGGACTCTAAAAATAGCCTATACTTATGTATTTCGAAATTACATGGGCCTGGCCCAATAATAAGGTGATGCAGCACCTATAATAGCCTCGGGATGAAATTTATGAAGTGGCATCTTGTATATTTCGTCCAAGGCTTGATGCACCCATTATGGTGGCTTCAAAGTCCTGAAATCATCACTTGTAACTCCGTTCTTGTTCCCCTTGCGCATGCCATCATCTCCATGCTTGTTCTTAATCCAATGTTCATCCTTCTCCAAGCTAGGCCCTTCATTTGTAAGCAAAACAAATGTATCCAATTTAGGCAGCATCATATTCTCATGAACATTAGAATCATTACCAAGAAATGAAAGTACCTGGTAATTTAGTTGGCGTGCGCGAGCTCTAGTAATTGGTCCAGTATTTATAGCAGCAGGGGCTGTGGGTGTAACAATTGTATTGATGTCCTCATCACTTATTCATCCCTTGCATATTATAGTTCATCACGAAGCTCTTGTAGCTTGGTGGCAGTGATTGGAGAATTCTGTCAATGACGCAATCATCTGGAAGATTAACTCCCAATTGAATCAAGTGGTTATTATACCCAGACATTTTGAGTATATGCTCACTGACAGAACTGTTCTCCTCCATCTTGCAGCTATAGAACTTATGATAGAGGCAAAGGTGTCCCGTCTTTCGATGAGATGATGGATATCGCTTTGGTGGAAGTCGACTTTGACGATCCGACTACGAACGTGCGAGGACGTCGCGCCTTAGCAATCGCTAAACCAACTCCGAGAGGTTATTGACCACGCCGGAGCACGATCAACCTGACCACGAGGGTCTATTTCCTGCGAGCAAACGAAGAACAAGCAAGAAACTAAGATTGCAATCTGGATATTGCGAATATAAGATGAAAGCTTTATTGATCAAGGTGGGGTTCTGTGACGCCTTTGTCTGGTCGTTGAACACAAACGAAGTACGCGAAGTTGCAGCTATGGCGAACTTTTAATCTAAAGAAAACCCACAGTCTAAACGGTGCCCTAAGGGCTGTATATATGGAGGAAGAGAGGGGGAATTTCGTGGCCCTTGGTGGAGGGGTCCGAAATCAACCCTATCTCTTGTTTCCCCACACATACGGACTCTAAAAATGGCCTATACTTATGTATTTCGAAATTACATGGGCCTGGCCCAATAAAAAGGTGACGCAGCACCTATAATAGCCTCGGGACGAAATTTATGAAGTGGCATCTTGTATATTTCGTCCATGGCTTCATGCACCCATTATGGTGGCTTCAAAGTCCTGAAATCATCACTTGTAACTCCGTTCTTGTTCCCCTTGCGCATGGCATCATCTCCATGCTTGTTCTTGCTCCAATGTTCATCCTTCTCCAAGCTAGGCCCTTCATTTGTAAGCAAAACAAATGTATCCAATTTAGGCAGCATCATATTCTCATGAACATTAGAATCATTACCAAGAAACGAAAGTACCTGATAATTTAATTGGCGTGCGCGAGCTCTAGTAATTGGTCCCGTATATGTAGCAGTAGGGGCTGTGGGTGTAACAATGCTATTGATGTCCTCATCATCCTCCCCTTCTTGAAATGAAGTTGTCCTCGACGGAAACTCATCTTCCTCACCCAAATAAGGCTTCAAATCTGCAATGTTAAAAGTGGGACTAACCCCAAAATCTGCAGGCATCTCAAGTTTATATGCATTATCATTTATTTACTCTAACACCTTAAAGGGACCATCAGCACGTGGCATTAGCTTTGATTTGCGCAAATCAGGAAATATATCCTTACGCAAATGTAACCAAACAAGATCTCCAGGTGCAAACACAACATGTTTTCTACCCTTATCTCCAGCAAGTTTATATTTAGCATTCATACGCTCAATGTTTTCCTTAGTTAACTCATGCATTTTTAAAATCAATTCAGCACGTTGTTTAGCATCAAAATTAACCTTCTCCGAAGATGGAAGAGGCAACAAATCAATAGGTGCACGAGGTAGGAAACCATACACAACTTCAAAAGGGCACATCTTAGTAGTAGAATGCAATGAACGGTTATAAGCAAATTCAATATGAGGCAAGCATTCCTCCCACATTTTCTTATTATTCTTCAAAACAGCCCTAAGCATAGTAGACAACGTTCTATTGACTACTTCAGTTTGTCCATCAGTTTGGGGGTGACAAGTAGTACTAAAAAGCAGTTTAGTCCCCAACTTAGCCCATAAACATCTCCAAAAGTGGCTAAGAAATTTAGTATCACGATCTGAAACAATAGTATTTGGCACACCATGCAAGCGAATAATTTCACGAAAGAACAAATCAGCAACATTAACAACATCATCGGTTTTATGACATGGTATAAAGTGTGCCATTTTCGAGAATCTATCCACGACAACAAATATGCTATCCCTCCCCTTCTTTGTTCGAGGTAAACCTAAGACAAGTAGAATAATTCAGACTAGGCCCACTCAATTTTTCAGAAAAGTATGCAACAGGTTTGCCATCTTGTAATAACACACCGCCTAATCCAATTCCACTAGCATCACATTCAAGCTCAAAAGTCTTATTAAAATCAGGAAGTTGGAGTAAAGGAGCATGTGTCAACTTATCTTTCAATACCGAGAAGGCTTCTTCCTGTGCGGTACCCCAAAGAAAAGGCATATCTTTCTTTGTAAGCTCATTGAGAGGTGCAGCAATGGTGCTGAAATCTCTCACAAAACGCCTATAGAATCCAGCGAGGCCAAGAAAACTCCTCACTTGTGTGACCGTTTTGGGTTGCGGCCAACTCTCAATAGCTTCAATCTTGGCTTTATCAACTTCAATTCCCTGTGGAGCATAGCCAAGAAAAGATACTCGGTCGGTGCAAAAGGTGCACTTCCCAAGGTTACCAAACAAACGTGCATCACGTAGAGCAATAAAAACATCACGTAAATGTTCCAAATGTTCTTCCAAAGATCTGCTATAAATCAATATGTCATCAAAGTAAACTACCACAAATCGTCCAATGAAAGCACGTAAAACTTCGTTCATTAATCTCATGAAAGTACTAGGTGCATTAGTTAACCCAAAAGGCATGACTAACCACTCATATAATCCAAACTTAGTTTTGAATGCTGTTTTCCATTCATCTCCCAATTTCATACGAATTTGATGGTATCCACTACGCAAATCAACTTTGGAGAATATTGTAGAGCCACTCAATTCATCAAGCACATCATCTAGCCTAGGAATAGGATGACGATAACGAATAGTAATATTATTAATGCCTCTACAATCAACACACATACGTGATGTACCATCCTTTTTCGGCACTAGAATAATAGGAACAGCACAAGGACTAAGGGATTCGCGTATATAACCTTTGTCGAGAAGCTCTTGTACTTGACGCATAATCTCCTTCGTCTCCTCTGGATTGGTACTGTATGGTGCACGGTTTGGCAGTGAAGCACCGGGAATTAAGTCAATCTGATGCTCAATCCCTCGAATAGGCGGTAATCCCGGTGGCACGTCTTGTGGAAAGACGTCAGCGAACTCCTGCAAAATGTTAGTGACAGCAGGAGGCAAAGAGGAAGGCACGTCCTCGAATGAAAATAATGCCTCTTTGCACACAAAAGCATAGCAAACAGATTTGCTGAAATCTAGCTCATCAATATCAGATTTGGTGGCAAATAAACATGCACTTTTCAATTTAATTTCAGAAGCAACACTAGATGGTTTATTATTAGGCTTCATTTGTTACTCAAATTCTTTTGCCACAATCTGATTTTCACTCTTATTCGTCTCCTGTTTTGCTTTATTAGCTCTATTAATATCATCTTTCAAAATGGAATCAGGAGTCATAGGAAGCAAAGTAATATTTTTATCCTTATGAACAAGACTATAGTGATTGTTTCTACCATGGTGTACAGAATTTTTATCAAATTGCCATGGTCTACCAAGTAATAAGGAACATGCTTGCATAGGTACCACATCACAATCAACATAATCAGCATATGTAGAGATACTAAAATGCACACGAACAGTACGTGTTACCTTAACCTTGCCGCTGTTGTTGAACCATTGGATGTAGTAAGGATGTGGATGTGGTCTTATGGTGAGAGAAAGCTTCTCCGCCATCTCCATGCTAGCCAAGTTGTTGCAGCTCCCTCCGTCTATGATGACGCGCACAGAACGTTCCTTCACAACTCCCTTGGTATGGAACAAATTGTGCCTCTGATTTTGCTCAGCTTGTGTGATCTGCACACTCAAAACACGTTGAGCAACTAAACATTCATACCTGTCAGCGTCCTCAGGAGCCATGTATTGCGTCTCATGATCAGAATCATCTCCACCATGTTCTTCACGTGTAATAAGAGCCAAAGTCTCCTCATCATAGTCACTAGCAGACTCATATCCACCATCCGCGGTAGCAATCATCACACGCGGAGATTTGCATTCTCTCGTATAATGACCTCCTCCCTTACAACGACGACAAATAATATCACTTGTGTGCCCTGTTGATGCCATGGAAGAAGAAGAACGCTGTGCAGGCCCCGCAGGTGCGCTCTTGGCAGATAATGGTGGTTGTGCCTGTTTTCTTGTATCACGGCTAGAGGTGGCACCGGATGGAGGTGCTGGTGCAGTTGAAGTAGAAGATGCACGTGGTGTCCATGATGAAGGTCGGCCTGCAGAAAAGTTAGTTCGCCCCAATGCTTGTCGATCCTGCACTTCACGTTCAGCTTTACAAGCAAGATGGAATAAACGAGTCATATTAGTATACTCCTTATAGTCTAGAATGGTCTGAATCTCTCTATTTAATCCACCCAGAAAACGTGCAAGCATAGCTTCATTCTCCTCAACAATACCACATCTAATCATGCCAGTTTGTAATTCCTGATAATATTCTTCTACAGAATTTTTCCCTTGTCTTAAACGCTGCAATTTTTGAAGCAATTCACGTTGATAATATGGTGGAACCCAACGCGTACGCATAGCAGTTTTCAAAGCAGCCCAAGTAGTTGGAATAGGATATAATCTACAATGTTCAGACCACCATACACATGCAAAACTAGTGAAAGCACAAACAGCAGCAGCAACTCGTCTCTCCTCAGGATATTGTAAACATGTAAATCGTTGTTCAGTTTCTAACTCCCAAGTAAGATATATATCAGGAACATATCTCCCCTCAAATGGTGGAATATTCAATTTCAGTTTAGGAATATGGACATCATCTCGTACCTGAGGTGGTTGTGCAGGCCTACCATTACGAATATATACCTGAGGTCGACCTGCTGGTGGTGCTACAGGTGGCTGCACGTAGTGCTGATTTTGATCAACCTCATCCTCATAATCTCCCACATAATCATCCTCCTCCGCATCAGCAGCAGGAGCTACAGAAGTATCAATAGCAGCACCAACAGTTTGGCCAAATGCAAGAGGAACACGGCTTGCTCGGCGGAGGTCTGTTTCGCGACGTGGAGGTAGTCGTTGTGGAGAGGTGCGTTAGGTGCAGCGGGTGGTGGTGGTGGAAGACGCGCGAGCAATTCATTAAACTTGTTATCGAGCTTTGTTTCGAACGTCTTCTCCATGCCATCTATCTTCTTGTTCGATAAATTCTCCCAGTCAATCTCGTCGGCTTGTGATCCTGGCATGGTTAGCAGCAATAGAAACACACAAGAATATGATCCTACAGACTACGAACAAGTGGTGGTGGTGGGTGTCACAAATCCGTCAAGCAAAACTCAAATTCTTACCAGTTCTAACCCAGCAACGGGCGGTGATCGGCAACCGTTGTAGTCAAAACTCTCAAAGCTTGGATAGAGCGATTACCAGGGAGAGTCAAACGCACGACGTAGATGTATGTGGAGCTGGGAAGGCTTATAATATGGTAGCAAAAAGGGTCAGCAATAATCAATTCAGAGATGCAAAGTTGAATAAACGCTCAACGACAGTACTGTGCTGGTCCTAGGCTAGACTGTGCTAGAGACGCGAGCCTAGAACACCAACAAAATCACGGCGCGGCACGTAAACAAGGGAGGAGCACACTCTGAATTTTTTTTCTCTTTTTTTTGCACTTTTTTTTGCACTTTTTTTTTTGCTCCGCAACAAATTTTTTTCGAAAAAGTCTACAAATGGTCTAAAAACTGCCTAGCCAGAATTTTCCAGACTTAGTTTTTTGTTTGAAATTGGAGCTATTTTCTTCTGCGGATGGCTCGAAAGTTGGGGAGTCCTTCTCTGTCACGACTCAGAGTGTCGCGTGATCTGGAAATCGAGAACAATGCAACAATTACTGGACTCGGACTAGGACTGGTGGCGGAGATGAATCTGGTGGAACTCGGACTGGTGGCGGAGATGAATCTGGTGGAACACGGACAGGTGGCGGATATATGTTGCAGGTGAACTCAGATTGGCGTGATGGCGGCGGATATGTGGTGGCGTATATGGATTCAGATTGGCGGTGAATATGTGGTGGTGGTATATGGCAACAGCGACGATGATGATGCGGTGGTGATATATGGCAGCGGCGACGTGACAACCTGTGAACAGAACTCGAAACTCTAAAAGACTAGACGCTAAGACTAGCAACTGGACACGACGATGCAACCGCAAATTCAACAAAGCAAATACAGAAGAGATTATGCAAGGCTCAGATTGGTTCGGATGGGATGAACCAACCCTAATTTTTTTTGGCTTTTTCGTGGACTATAGGTATGAAGAACAGACTCGATCTAAACTACGAAAAACTGTAAAATCTCACCGAGCAACCTGGAAATCTGATACCACTTGATAGAGGCAAAGGTGTCCCGTCTTTCGATGAGATGATGGATATCGCTTTGGTGGAAGTCGACTTTGACGATCTGATGAGGACATGACTACCTTGGATATGACCAAAAATATTGCATATATGCATATTTGTCAGGTCATTTCTAGTGCAAACTATTCAATAATCTATTTATGTTATCGAGAACAAAAATACTTCACACACTTTTGTGTTTTGTCTAATTGCAGGTGTATGGGACATTTGTACAATCCACATATGAAGATAAGGAAGAAAGAGATGTTTATTTTATGTCCAAAAAGTTCTCTCACGTCACTTTTGGCCCAAGAGAAGATAGAGTCCAAGTCTCTCACGTTCTGGATTCAGATTCGGACTGCACAGACACACCTGACTCAAAACGGACACAAGTTTTTCATACGGACTCCGAATTGGGTGATTCTTTGTTTGTGTCCAACGACCAGACCAAGACCGTTTACGGATCCCCACCTTTATCAATACTTCATCTATATTCGCAATATTCAGATTGCTTTATCATATTCTTGCTTGTTCTTCGATTGCTTGCAGGAATAGACCTTCGTAGTCAGGTTGATTGTGCTCTGGCATGGTCAATAACCTCTCGGAGTTGGTTTAGCGATTGCTAAGGCGCAACGTCGTGCACGTTTGTAGTCGAATCGTCAAAGTCGTCTCCACCAAATCGATAGTTATCATCTCATCGAAAGATCGGGACAAGGGTCCCGATCTTTCGATGAGATGATGGATATCGCTTTGGTGGAAGTCGACTTTGACGATCCGACTACGAACGTGCGAGGACGTCGCGCCTTAGCAATCGCTAAACCAACTCCGAGAGGTTATTGACCACGCCGGAGCACGATCAACCTGACCACGAGGGTCTGTTTCCTGCGAGCAAACGAAGAACAAGCAAGAATCTAAGATTGCAATCTGGATATTGCGAATATAAGATGAAAGCTTTATTGATCAAGGTGGGGTTCTGTGACGCCTTTGTCTGGTCATTGAACACAAACGAAGTACGCGAAGTTGCAGCTATGGCGAACTTTTAATCTAAACAAACCCAAAAATAATGTTCCTATAACTACTAGGATGTGGTGGTAAAACGCTCACAGTAAAGCAAATATCAATGTCTTACAAGTTCTTACCATGCAGCAGGCGGTGATCGGCAACCAGCGGTGTCAAGTAACTCCGAATATTGAGTAAAGCGATTGCCAGGGGAGCGTACGTATACACGGTGTAGAAATATGTGGAGCTGGGTTGGCTATATATGGTAGCAAAAGATTAGCAATAATCAATTCAAAGATGCAATGTTGAATAAACGCTCAACGACGGTACTGTGCTGGTCCTAGGCTAGACCGGACTAGAGACGCGAGCCTAGAACACTAATGAGGTCACGGCGTAGCACAACTAGCATCAATGAAGGATACTAAGTAGCTCTTGACAGCAAGATATAAGTGAAGATCACAACGGCAGTGAAGATAATGATGAAAAACAACTGCCAAGCAGGATATACAACAACTCTCTCTCCAACTTTCTCCTTGAAAAGTTTGAGACAATTTTCTGATAAATTCTTTCAAAGAATGCTACTAACTCAAGCTTTCCAATGCAAAAAGAATCACTCAATTCCGAGTTGATATGAGGAGTCAAAGAATTCTAAAACTGGCCTGAAAAATTGGAACAAACTGTGTTCACGAACTTCGGAGGGCAAAAAGACCTATTTAGAAGCCGATTTTGAGGTGTCAAATATTGAACTAGCTTCTGCAACTATTTAGATGCGGCTCGTCGCTAGCTTCAATTTGAGGACTCACGGAGCCAAAACGGACTTCGTATGAGGAAGATACACCTGTTTTACTGAACAGTGCGCAAAACAGATTCCAATCCGAATTCAGGTACGAGATTGATTCTAGATAGATCCAATTTTTTTTCTTCTCTCTTTTTTTTCTCACGCTTTTTGTTTCTTGTTCTACTAATCATGACAGGATCCAGAGTCAATTCATGGGCTTTGTCGATCGCGGGAGACGTGCCACCACCTTTGCAAATACCACAACCGTCACGAGAGGTGCACAAACATCCAAATGCACATGATCAGGTTAATGTATCTATACCACCATTTAATGGCCGTTTTAAACCTGCTTTATATATTGAATGGGAGTTCGACATAAAAAATATATTTGCTTCCCATAATTTCGATGAACATAAAAAGGTTAAGGTTGCGGTTGGTTCTTTCACTGGTTATGCTTTGGTTTGGTGGAGTGAGTATTGTCGGTTACACCTTGATTATATACCTACTACTTGGGATGATTTGAAACTTGCCATGGACATACTTTCGTCCCTGCTTATTATACTCGTGACATGATTAAGAAGTTACAACACTTAAAACAAGGTAGTGAAACTGTAACAAAATATTATGATGATTTACAAACTACATTGTTGCATTCCTCTTTAGAAGAAAGTGAAGATGATTTTATGGATAGATTTTGGGGAGGATTAAACCGTGATATTCAAGAGATACTAATTCATGAAGAGTGTTATCCTATGGACCATTTGTTTCATCTTGCTTGCAAAGCTGAACAGGAAATAAAACGACGTGTTGGCCACGAGGAGAACAAGCGCACGGTGCACATTCCAAGAGTTGATATGATTGTTCCTTCAACTACTAGGCATACTATGACAACCACATCCGTTGTTGTCAGGACTACATCACCTCCACCATGTGACACATCGCCCCCGAGAGTGGCTACATCATCTGAGTTGATCATAAGAGGTAATGACAAAGGTACTGATCTTCCATCT
>NC_041393.1:296242261-296245455 GCF_002162155.2 Triticum dicoccoides
GTGCACGTTTGTAGTCGAATCGTCAAAGTCGTCTCCACCAAATCGATAGTTATCATCTCATCGAAAGATCGGGACACCCCCGCCTCTATCACGATCCGACTACGAACGTGCGAGGACGTCGCGCCTTAGCAATCGCTAAACCAACTCCGAGAGGTTATTGACCACGCCGGAGCACGATCAAGCTGACCACGAGGGTCTGTTTCCTGCGAGCAAACGAAGAACAAGAAAGAAACTAAGATTGCAATCTGGATATTGCGAATATAAGATGAAAGCTTTATTGATCAAGGTGGGGTTCTGTGACGCCTTTGTCCGGTCGTTGAACACAAACGAAGTACGCGAAGTTGCAGCTATGGCGAACTTTTAATCTAAACAAAACCCAAAGTCTAAACGGTGCCCTAAGGGCTGTATATATGGAGGAAGAGAGGGGGAATTTCGTGGCCCTTGGTGGAGGGGTCCGAAATCAACCCTATCTCTTGTTTCCCCACACATACGGACTCTAAAAATAGCCTATACTTATGTATTTCGAAATTACATGGGCCTGGCCCAATAAAAAGGTGACGCAGCACCTATAATAGCCTCGGGACGAAATTTATGAAGTGGCATCTTGTATATTTCGTCCATGGCTTCATGCACCCATTATGGTGGCTTCAAAGTCCTGAAATCATCACTTGTAACTCCGTTCTTGTTCCCCTTGCGCATGGCATCATCTCCATGCTTGTTCTTGCTCCAATGTTCATCCTTCTCCAAGCTAGGCCCTTCATTTGTAAGCAAAACAAATGTATCCAATTTAGGCAGCACCATATTCTCATGAACATTAGAATCATTACCAAGACACGAAAGTACCTGATAATTTAATTGGCGTGCGCGAGCTCTAGTAATTGGTCCTGTATATGTAGCAGTAGGGGCTGTGGGTGTAACAATGGTATTGATGTCCTCATCAACTTATTGGAGACTTCATATCTCTCAATCCGGGCATTTGCTTGAAATATTAACTTCAACTCCTGGAACATCTCATATGCTCCATGACGTTCAAAACGTCGTTGAAGTCCCGATTCTAAGCCGTAAAGCATGGCACACTGAACTATCAAGTAGTCATCAGCTTTGCTCTGTCAGACGTTCATAACATCTGGTGTTGCTCCAGCAGCAGGCCTGGCACCCAGCGGTGCTTCCAGGACGTAATTCTTCTGTGCAGCAATGAGGATAATCCTCAAGTTACGGACCTAGTCCGTGTAATTGCTACCATCATCTTTCAACTTTGCTTTCTCAAGGAACGCATTAAAATTCAACAACAACAGCACGAGCCATCTATCTACAATCAAGCATAAACAAGCAAGATACTATCAGGTACTAAGTTTCATGATAAATTTAGGTTCAATTAATTTACTTAAAGAACTCCCACTTAGATAGACATCCCTCTAATCCTCTAAGTGATTACGTGATCCAAATCAACTAAACCATGTCCGATCATCACGTGAGATGGAGTAGTTTCATTGGTGAACATCACTATGTTGATCATATCTACTATATGATTCACGCTCGACCTTTCGGTCTCCGTGTTCCGAGGCCATATCTGTATATGCTTGGCTCGTCAAGTATAACCTGAGTATTCCGCGTGTGCAACTGTTTTGCACCTGTTGTATTTGAACGTAGAGCCTATCACACCTGATCATCACGTGGTGTCTCAGCACGAAGAACTTTCGCAACGGTGCATACTCAGGGAGAACACTTCTTGATAATTAGTGAGAGATCATCTTATAATGCTACCGTCAATCAAAGAAAGATAAGATGCATAAAAGATAAACATCACATGCAATCAATATAAGTGATATGATATGGCCATCATCATCTTGTGCTTGTGATCTCCATCTTCGAAGCACCGTCGTGATCACCATCGTCACCGGCGCGACACCTTGATCTCCATCGTAGCATCGTTGTCGTCTCGCCAATCTTATGCATCCACGACTATCGCTACCGCTTAGTGATAAAGTAAAGCATTACAGCGCGATTGCATTGCACACAATAAAGCAACAACCATATGGCTCCTGCCAGTTGCCGATAACTCGGTTACAAAACATGATCATCTCATACAATAAAATTTAGCATCATGTCTTGACCATATCACATCACAACATGCCCTGCAAAAACAAGTTAGACGTCCTCTACTTTGTTTGTTGCAAGTTTTACGTGGCTGCTACGGGCTTAAGCAAGAACCAATCTTACCTACGCATCAAAACCACAACGATAGTTTGTCAAGTTGGTGCTGTTTTAACCTTCGCAAGGACCGGGCGTAGCCACACTCGGTTCAACTAAAGTTGGAGAAATTGTCACCCGCAAGCCACCTATGTGCAAAGCACGTCGGGAGAACCGGTCTCGCGTAAGCGTACGCGTAATGTCGGTCCGGGCCGCTTCGTCCAACAATACCGCCGAACCAAAGTATGACATGCTGGTAAGCAGTATGACTTATATCGCCCACAACTCACTTGTGTTCTACTCGTGCATATAACATCAACATATAAAACCTAGGCTCGGATGCCACTGTTGGGGAACGTAGTAATTTCAAAAAATTTCCTACGCACACGCAAGATCATGGTGATGCATAGCAACAAGAGGAGGAGAGTGTGATCTATGTACCCTTGTAGATCGACAACGGAAGCGTTGACTTTGGTTGATGTAGTCGTACGTCTCCACGGCCCGATCGATCAAGCACCGAAACTATGGCACCTCCGAGTTTCAGCACACGTTCAGCTCGATGACGATCCCCGGACTCCGATCCAGCAAAGTGTCGGGGAAGAGTTCCGTCAGCATGACGGCGTGGTGACGATCTTGATGTACTATCGTCGCAGGGCTTCGCCTAAGCACCGCTACAATGTTATCGAGGATTATGGTGGAAGGGGGCACCGCACACGGCTAAGAATATGATCACGTGGATCAACTTGTGTGTCTAGGGGTGCCCCCTGCCTCCGTATATAAAGGATCCAAGGGGGGGTGCAGCCGGCCCTAGCAGGAGGCGCGCAGGAGAGAAGGAAAAAGGGGCCCCCCTCCCTTTCCTTGTCCAAGTAGGAGAGGGGGAAGGAGAGAAGGAAAAAGGGGGGGCGCCGCCCCTCCCTCCTTGTCCAATTCGGACTAGGGGGAGAGGGGGCGCGCGGCCTGCCCTGGCAGCCCCTCCTCTTCTCCACTTTAGGCCCATGAGGCCC